>NC_053026.1:293493383-293706303 GCF_003073215.2 Triticum urartu | reverse complement strand
CTATGAAACTCCCGAACCTTTTCGATTATGCAATCAGGTGTTGGGGATACAGGGGAAGCATAATATCTCACCCAAATCTAGCAAATCCTACATCCAGCTGTATCCATCCTTCAACACATAACCGAGAAAAACTTCGGAAACCATCTACCTCAACCTTCGAAAAGCATCCATTATACAAGTTATGGCAATACTCCCGAACTCCCGCCCCAGTACTGGGTGGCGTCGAGGTTATCTCACCAACAACTGCATAAAAGAGATTTTCAATGTCGGCGTACTAAACTCAGGTATTCCAGAACTGCAACGATAAAATTGTGACGACAACACCTCGGAGCTCAACTCCCCGGGACACTGCCACAACCCCTAAATGACAGGAGGCACCACGAACAATGTTCTCGTCACAAAACCATCGGAACGATTCCAAGATACCCGCGTGATCCTAAATTTTTTTAGTGAAATTTGAGAAGAGAATAGACAAAACTCTACGTCAGGAAGCCTCACCAGAGCGATGAAGGGACTGGGAGTAAAAAGAATTCCTAAACTCTCCGATATATAATTCCTAAATGACTCAAAACATTTTTCTAGACTCAACAACGACTGCTAAAAACGATCAAGCAGTGGGGGCTCCTAAGGTCGGGGAAGGCTCTGATTACCAACTTGTAACGCCCTCGATGCGGCTATATCTCCTACGTGTAGAAGCACGACTTAGAGGCATAACCGCATTGAAAGCAATGTCACAAGTAAGGCAATCTTCACAACATCCCATGTAATATAGATAATAAAAGGGGAAGGAACATAGTTGGCTTACACTCGCCACGTCAAACAAAGTACATAAATAGCATTACATCATCCAATCACTCATGGCCCGACTACGGTGCCAAAATAAAAAACAACCCAACGTGCGACACGGTCCCGATCGCCCCAACTGGGCACCACTACTAATCATCAGGGAAGGACACATAGTAACGGTGCGAGTCCTCGTCGAACTCCCACTTGAGCTCAAGCGCGTCATCTGGTATGGAGTCATCAGGCCCTGCATCTGGTTTGGAAGTAATCTATGAGCCACAGGGACTCAGCAATCTCGCACCCTCACGATCAAGACTATTTAAGCTTATAGGTAAGGTAAGGTGAATATGTGGAGCTGCAGCAAGCGACTAGCATTTATGGTGGCTAACCTATTCACAAATGAGAGCGAGAAGAGAAGGTAATGCACGATCAAATAACTAGAGAACAACCTGCAGTAAGCATTACTCCAACACCGTGTTCACTTCCCGGACTCCGCCGAGAAGAGACCATCACGGTAACTCACACAGTTGATTCATTTTAATTAAGTTAAGGTTCAAGTTATCTACAACCGGACATCAACAAATTCCCACCTGCCCATAATCGCGGGCATGGCTTTCGAAAGTTCAAATCCCTGCAGGGGAGTCCCAACTTAGCCCATGACAAGCTCTCACGGTCAACGAAGGATATACCTTCTCCCGAGACATTCCGATCAGACTCGGCATCCCGGTTCTACAAGACATTTCGACAAGTTAAAACAAATCCAGCAACACCGCCCGAATGTGCCGACAAATCCCGATAGGAGCTGCACATATCTCATTCTCAGGGCACACTCAGATTGTCCAAGGTACGGGTAGGCCAGCCCAGAGTTGCCCCTGGTGGCCACCGACAGCTGACAGGTGGACCAACACTCAGAGGAGCACTGGCCCCGGGGGGGGGGGGGTTAAAATAAGATGACCCTCGGGCTCCGGAAACCCAAGGGAAGAAGAGGCTAGGTGGAAAATGGTAAAACCAAGGTTAGGCATTGCTGGAAGAGCTTTATTCAAGGCGAACTGTCAAGGGGTTCCCATTATCACCCAACCGCGTAAGGAACGCAAAATCCGGGAACATAACACCGATATGACGGAAACTAGGGCGGCAAGAGTGGAACAAAACACTAGGCGAGAGGCCGAGCCTTCCACCCTTTACTAAGTATATAGATGCATTAAGATAACCAGATAATATAGTGATATCCCAACAAGTAAATAATGTTCCAACAAGGAACGGTCTCCAATCTTCACCTGCAACTAGCAACGCTATAAGAAGGGCTGAGCAAAGCGGTAACATAGCCAATCAACGGTTTGCTAGGACATGGTGGGTTAGAGGTTTGACATGGCAATTTGGGAGGCATGATAAGCAAGTGGTAGGCATCATAGCATAGGCATAGCAAAAGAGCGAGCATCTAGCAAAGCAAAGATAGAAGTGATTTCGAGGGTATGATCATCTTGCCTGCAAAGTTGTCAGAGTTGACTGGATCCTCGAAAGCAAACTCAACGAGCTCCTCATTAGCGAACTCGTCTCCCGGATCTACCCAAACAAGAAAAACAAGCAATAAGGACACAATCAACCATGTGCAAAGCTCAAACCACATGATGCAAACATGGTATGCTATGCGGGATGTGATATGTGATGCATATGCAAGATTTGACAAGGGATGAATGAATATGGCCTCAACATGGAAATACAAGTGTGCCACTGGAAAGGTGAGATGATTTCGCTTGAAAACGATATAAAGAACGCCGGAATCGGAGACACGGTTTGGAAATGGCAAGCAAATCAAATATGGCACCGGTCTGCGATATACAGCAAGTAGCCATCTAAATGCAACAAGCTAAACATGCTACAGTAACCAAACATGGCAACAAAATACATGGCAGGGATCCATTCAAGAAGCTTAACAAAAGATGAACACTGAGCTACGGCCAATTCATCCATTAACGGGTTCAAACAAGCATGGTAAAAGTGCAATTGGTAAACAGATTTCAGACTTAGTGAAATTAACACTTGTCTGGAATTTCAGATCAGGTAGCACACTTTGGAGCATGAAAACTATATGCTACTGGTACTGAACATGGAAAAGTAGAGCATGGCATGGAGCTACTCAAAGAGCTTAACAAAAGTCCCTTAGTGACCTTGAGCCAAAAGGGATCAGAAAATACAATTGCAAGCATGTGAACATGGCAAAAACATAAACAGATCACAGAATTAGTGAAAAACTGGAGCATGCAAATCGGATATCAAGTAGGCATGTTTACGAGCTCGATGCACTCACTACAGAGCATGTCATGACAATCTAAGCATACACCCATCAAGAATACACATTATGCAAGCTAGACATGGCAAGAACAATAACATAGCATGCACGGATCAACTACAACATCCTCGGCAAAATCGCTAACAAGTAGACAATCTGCCCAGATTCACGAAATAGCAAAAGTAGAGCTCGATTGACTCAAGCTAGGGTGCTCCATAATTGCAAACAAAGATATGGATGGATAGATCACTACAAGACTAACAAATCATCCTTACTGATCATCCTCAAAAGAGGTACGGATCACTAGGAAACAACATGAACATATGGCATATTGATCAAAACAGTACAAGGACTATTCCACTAAGTCCCTGAAATCAGCATTAACGAATGCACCACTTTGCAAGTTTGTGCTAGTCAGCACACACATCACAAAAATACATGGATGGCACCTATGGAAAGATGACAAAGCATATAACAAAACATATGTAGAGCTCAGGGGCATATCATGCACACATTAATCATGGCAAAAATGACAAATAGATATTTGGAGCAGCAGATTTGACAATTATCTCAAATAGCACTCTTCCAACAGCATTTCGGGCATCAAGATGAACCCGAATGAAAATGATGCAATGATATTAAATGATGTACTCTCTGAGGCGAACATTTTGATATGCTATATGCCCAAAACGGATTTACGGATGCAAAGTTACGGCACGATGAACATGGCAAATTAATCTGCAGACTTAGGGAAAAAGAGAGGTCAACCCCTAGGGTTTCCAGATCCAGATCGGATCGCACGCAATCCGAGGATGGCTGGGGCTTCGCCGGAGAGTCGCCGGACTTCGAGGGGGGAGGAAGCTCGCCGGACTTGGGCCAGCCGGAGCCTCGTCGGATGACGAGGAGGACGAAGGCGGCGGTGGTGGCGTCCGCGGCGCCGGTGAGAGGCGGTGCGGCGCCCGAAGCGGCGGAGTGCGGCGGTACCGGCGCCTGCCGGCGGCGAGGCGCTCCGCGGGGGAGCGGGAGGCCTGCGTGGGCGGCGCTGCGAAGGAGGAGAGAGGCGCGGGCGGCCTCTTCAGGCCCGGTCGGCGACGGGAGAGGGCCCGCCTTGGGCCCGGGCGGGCCGGCGGCGCTGGGGGCGGCGATGTGAGCGCGGGAGCCACGTGGCGGCGCGGGAGTGGTCCGGGCTGGCGGCGGACGTGTCCGGGGCCGGCGGACGTGTCCGGCCGCGTGGAGACGGGTGGATCTAGGGTTAGGGGTGGAATGACCGGGATTTCGAATGGGGGAGGTATATATAGGCATAGAGGGAGCTAGGAGTGTCCAAATGAGGTGCGGTTTTCGGCCACGCGATCGTGATCGAACGCTCTAGATGATGGAGAGGGTTTTGGTGGGTTTTGGGCCAAATTGGAGGGGTGTTGGGCTGCAACACACACGAGGCCTTTTCGGTCCCTCGGTTAACCGTTGGAGTATCAAACAAAGTCCAAATGGTACGAAACTTGACAGGTGGTCTACCCATAGTAAACCAAGGCCGCTTGGCAAGTCTCGATCCAATCCAGAAATGTTTAATCCCCACACACGAAAGAAAAGTAGAAATGACCACCGGAGGAGAACGGAGCACCGGAATGCAAAACGGACAACGGGGAAAATGCTCGGATGCATGAGACGAACACGTATGCAAGCAATGCACATGATGACATGATATGAGATGCATGACAACAACAACAACACACGGGGACAAAAACCCGAACCCGAGAAAATAAAATAACTTAGTGCCGGAAACGACAAGAGTTGGATTACATATTAGGTAAAACATATCCGGGGTGTTACATAGACATACTATCGTCCTCGGGAATATCAAGAATTGTTGATGAAAAATAAGCACATTGCAGATTCATCAGATTAATTCAAGCCACATGGAAAACCCATTTCTCCAAACCAAGCATGATTAAGAACTAGGAAATATAGCACTTGTATATGTTTCTCATGTATTAAGTGCAGCCAAATTCGATTTATTCTTCACATGGTATACAATAATAGAATGCAGCCACAACAATTGAAGATCGCATTGCAGAATTGAACCAAGTAGTTAACTAAACACCATAACAAATGAACCAAACGTTAACTGAGCACCACATTGCACAATATAACATACTCCTAATAGAAGATCAGACAGTTAACCAAACCAAGCATGCTTAACAACATGGAAATATAGCAATTGTATTTGTTTCTCATGTATTTAGTACAACCAAATTCGATTTATTCCTCATATGGTATACAATAACAGAATGCAGCCACAACAATTGAACATCGCATTGCAGAATTGAACCAAGCAGTTAACTGAACACCACATCAAATGAACCAAATGTTAACTGAGCACCACATTGCACAATATAATGATACTCTTAATAGAAGATCAGATAGTTAACCAAACCAAGCATGCTTAACAACTTGGAAATACAGCAATTGTATTTGTTTCTCATTTATTTAGTACAGCCAAATTCGATTTATTCCTCATGTGGTATACAATAACAGAATGCAGCCACAACAATTGAACATCGCATTGCAGAATTGAACCAAGCAGTTAACTAAACACCACAACAAGTGAACCAAGCCACAACAAATGAACCAAGCAGTTAACTAAACACCAATTGAACAATATAACATACTCCTAATAGAAGACCAGGCAGCTAACCAAACCAAGCATGCTTAACAACTAGGAAATATTGCACCCTGAAGAATTGAACATCACATTTGCAGAATTGAACCAAGCAGTTAATTGAACACCACATTGCACGACATATAGAACATTTACACTATAGAAGAAGGCATGGTAAAAGTAGATAGCACAATATCACTAGAATTTGTGAAGGATAGGCAGTAGCTAGCAAACTGGACATGGGTCCTTATAGTGAGCTAATAAGACAAGCTACTCCTCATTGTCGGAGATATCGATGACGATTGGCTCCTTGGACATGGAAGAGGGCGAGGCCTCCGCATCATGGGTGCCCTCGTTGTAGTGGTGAGTTGCCTGAGCCACTCCGGGCACCAACCTGCTGGTTCTCGATATGAGGTAAGCACGTGCACACTGAGAAAACACCTCATAGTCTTCATCGAAGGCACCGACGGTGGCCTCGAGAAATTGCCATGAACTGTCGTTTAAAGCATCCAACCGCGTCATGGCGTTGGATCGCGAGGCGTCAACGGTGGCCTCGACGGCGAGATGCTCCTCCAAGATCTGGGGGTTGGCACGAATGGCAGCCATCGCGACCTCATCCGTGTGTGCGGCCGCGATTTGCTTCTCCGCTGCCAAATGCTCCTTGAGGTCCTGGCTATACTGCATGCACCATGGCTTAGGCCGGCACTTATTTGGTGGAGGGGTCGGGGATTTGGGTGGAAGGTGTCGCGCTCGCGCTGGCGGTCGGGGCATGTGGGATGTGGAAGGAGGAGGAGGATGGGGGTCGGGTGTGGATTGCCTGCCTGGATAGGCAAGGCCGAGCAGCGTGAAGGAGGGTCGCCGGCGAGGAGGCGGCGGCGCTGCAAGCAAGGAGTGAAGGTTTCAAATTGGAAAAGAAGGCGGAAACAGGGGAAATGTGGCTTTTGGTAAGGGGGAGGGGCGGGGAGGTAGATGTTTCCACGGAAGCCGAAAATCTGGAATCGCTTCAGCCAAAAAACTGGCGCGCAAAGTGTCATCAAACACGGTCCCTTATTCAGACACTATCCAAAGATATTTTGTGTTGCATCTCACACGGTTGGTTATAATAAACTGTGTGGGATCTACTTGATTTTTTGTCTTGATTTGAATTACATAATGGGGTCACAACGGCCATGGACGGTGTTTGAATGGCTAGACCTTTTATCTAAAGTGATCATGCAACTATATGTGTGTCATAAAAGAATTGGAATTATTCATGGTTCGTTTGGACATTTTATGCATTAAGTGAGTTTTCAATGCATTTATGTGCATAATTCAAATTTGAACTACATGCACATGCTCCAGTGCATATAAATTGGTTGAAAAATCAAATCTTTGTCTTTGGGTGCATGCTTAGGTCCCATGCAAGAAATGGGAATGAATTCCAAACATCAGGGCACCGTTGATTGCCGACAAAACATTGAGATGCCTGGTTTTTAAATTCTAGTAAATCCAAAACTCGTCTAAAAATCATAAAACTTGGCATGCCATCATGGAGCGGCATCAACATGCCGTGGTAAATTTTTTGTCCCATTTGGGGCAGGTTTGGGTATACGCTTCTCGCAAACCAGAGCTTCTCACAACAAGCATGATGGTTTCGATAGGGAACACCCCACCTTTGGGGACGAAATGATATCCATTGCCTCTTATTGCTTTCAAAAAATTTCTTGTGTCAACATAGAACAACATGAGTGTTGTGTTATTTTTTGTGATTTTTCGGGGCTCGTTTGGACATTTTTATGCATTAAGTGAGTTTTCAATGCATTTATGTGCATAATTCAAATTTGAACTACATGCACATCCTCCGGTGCATATAAATTGGTTGAAAAATCAAATATTTGTCCTTGAGTGCATGCTTAGGTCCCATGCAAGAAATGGGAATGAATTTCAACACCAGGGCACCGTTGATTGCCGGTAAAGCATTGAGATGCCTGGTTCTTAAATTCTAGTAAATCCAAAACTCGTCTGAAATTCATGAAACTTGGCATGCTATCATGGAGCGGCAACAACATGCCATGGTAATTTTTTTGTCCCATTTGGGGCAGGTTTGGGTATACGCTTCTCACAAACCAGAGCTTCTCACAACAGGCATGATGGTTTCGGTAGGGAACGGTGGGGACGAAACGATATCCATTGCCTCTTATTGCTTTCAAAATTTTGCTCGTGTCAACATAGAACAACAGGAGTGTTGTGTTATTTTTTGTGATTTTTCAGGGTTCGTTTGGACATTTTTATGCAATAAGTGAGTTTTCAATGCATTTATGTGCATAATTCAAATTTGAACTACATGCACATGCTCCGGTGCATATAAATTGGTTGAAAAATCAAACCTTTGTCCTTGGGTGCATTCCTAGGTCCCATGCAAGAAATGGGAATGAATTTCAAACACAAGGCACCGTTGATTGCCGGCAAAACATTGAGATGCCCATTTTTTAAATTATAGTAAATCCAAAACTCGTCTGGAATTCATGAAGCTTGGCATGCTATCATGGAGCGGCATCAACATGCCGTGGTCATTTTTTTGTCCCATTTGGGGTATGTTTGGGTATATGCTTCTCACAAACCAGAGCTTCTCACAACAAGCATGATGGTTTCGGTAGGGAATGCCCCACCTTTGGGGACGAAATTATATCCATTGCCTCTTATTGCTTTCAAAAATTTTCTCGTGTCAACATAGAACAACAGGAGTGTTGTGTTATTTTTTGTCATATTTCGGGGTTTGTTTGGACATTTTAATGCATTAACTAAGTTTTCAATGCATTTATGTGCATAATTCAAATTTGAACTCCATGCACATGCTCTGGTGCATATAAATTGGTTGAAAAATCAAATCTTTGTCCTTGGGTGCATGCTTAGGTCCCATGCAAGAAATGGAATGAATTTCAAACACCAGGGCACCGTTGATTGCCGGCAAAACATTGAGATGCCTGGTTTTTAAATTCTAGTAAATCCCAAACTCGTCTGAAATTCATGATACTTGGCATGCTATCATGGAGCGGCTTCAACATGACATGGTAATTTTTTTGTCCCATTTGGGGCAGGTTTGGGTATACGCTTCTCACAAACCAGAGCTTCTCACAACAAGCATGATGGTTTCTATACGGAACGCCCCACCTTTGGGGACGAAACGATATCCATTGCCTCTTATTGATTTCAATTTTTTTTTCTCGTGTCAACATAGAACAACAGGAGTGTTGTGTTATTTTTTGTTATTTTTCGGGGTTCATATTGACATTTTTATGCATTAAGTGAGTTTTCAATGCATTTATGTGCATAATTAAAGTTTGAACTACATGCACATGCTCCGGTGCATATAAATTGGTAGAAAAATCAAATCTTTTGTCCTTGGGTGTATGCTTAGGTCTCATGCAAGAAATGGGAATGAGTGTCAAACACCCTGCCACCGTCACTCGACCGCAAACATTGAGATTCTTGGTTTTTAAATTCTAGTGAATCCAAAACTCGTCTAAAACTCATGAAACTTGGGATGCTATCATGGAGCAGCATCAACATGCCGCGGTAAATTTTTTGTCCCATTTGGGGCATGTTTGGGTATATGCTTCTCACAATCCAGAGCTTCTCACAACAAGCATGATGGTTTCAGATAGAACACCCGTATACAAAGTGAGAGCAGGATTTGTGCCTCTCTTGAACACTAACGGTTTTTTAGGATGACCCATGTGAACCACTTACAAACAATTTGGTGTGATTTGCATCTGTCATATTGGGTATGTTGCCATTTGTCAAACTAGAAAGATTGACATTTGTTGATCTAGTAACATTGCCATTTGCCAACCATTTAACACTGCGATTTGTCAAAATATGAAGCTAAAAATCACTAGCAGTATCTAATTTTTGCAACTAAAATTCAGTAATTAAGCATATATGGAGGCAAGGAGGCATGTTCAGCTAGGCGTGCAGCCGGCAGCGCAGTACTATTCGATTTGACCGCGGGCGGCGCAGTTCCCGAGACGGCTTTAATGCGGACGAGGGAGAGGGTAGCTGTTCTCGAAATGTTGAATGGCCAATGATGCATCCTCCTTCAATTAGCATCGTGTGAATTCATGAGGGAAGTAATGGGAGGACCGAGAAAAGAGAGGCAGCACGATGTGAATGCAATGCAGTTTGCGCTCATATAAAGGCGCCCCTCCATTCCAATGCATCTACCACATCATACACACCTAAGCATTTGCCTAAGCACCTGCACTAATAAGTGCAAAAGTGCCCACTCTAGACCCATGGCGGCGATGCGCGCGAGCAGCCAGCGGCTGTGCCAGATGGTCCACGACGCCGGCCTGCGGCATGGCACCGTGGATCGTCTCCATACGGTGTTGGCGACCGGCTGGTGGATGGCCACCGTCGACACCAGCTACGACTCTAAGTTGGACCAGATGATCGTTCGCACCACCAACAGGTTCGCCGTCGTGAAGAAGCTCATGGACGACATCACCGTACTCCTCCAGCCCACGCGCCCGGACTACTCATTGCCTGCCACCCTAATCGGCCTCCATGGTTGGAACCTCTTTCAAGCACTGGTGGCCCTACGATTTCCCGCGGACGCCATGAAGAATGTCCACCTGGAGGTCACGCTTGCCTGTGGCACCTCGCCCTGCAAGAAACCATCGACCTACACATCCATGTGTATGAGCGAATCGTGTACATAGGTATCTACAAGGCCAGTGAGGACGCTACGACATTGGCCTTATTCAGCCGGCTAGAAGCCTTGGATGCCTTTTTTGAGAAGCACCTTGACCTCGCCACAAAAGCCGCCGGTCGGTAGCCCGGCCGACGCACTGAGTTGTGGAGGAGGAGGAGGTCGTACGTTGATGGATGCATCTTTCTTCTCGCCTCCTGTAACCACCACTTCGATAGCATCATCATGGCCTTAATTCTTATTTTGCTATTGCATTCTCGTTCCAGTCAATACAGACATGTGCGATCCCTTTGCTCAATACAGACATGTCCGTTCTAGTCTTATTTTGATTGGCTTGAATAGAGGTCTATCCCACCGTTAGGCGCCACAGCACACTGTGCTCGCCGTTAGGCGCCGTGGCGCGCTCTGCTCACGTCCGTCGGTGCGCTCGGCTTGTGGACATCTTTTCCTTGTATGTTCAACTGCTATATGTGGAGCGCTCTGCGGAGCACTCTGCTCCCGTCCCTCCGCGCGTGCTTTGCCAGCGGTTGGGCCATGGGCGTTCGGCATGCGCATGATCACGTCAGGGGCCCCATATGCATGCGGTTGCGCCGCGCGCATTGCCACGCGATGCAGTTACGTGCGACACATTGGAGTTACGGCTGCAAATTAGAACTGCCGTCAGGGCCTATCGATATTCCTGGACGTCCGGCTTCCCCTTTAATTCCCGCGGCCATTATAACCTTAGTCTCTTCAACCTTTCGATCGCGCCCCACAACACAACAAGCTCACCCACGATGACACATAGAGAGGGGATGTTCGGCCGCGCTCCAATGGAGTTCGGCGAGCATAGAGTGGAGACCCACGCGAGGGAGACGGATCTCTTGGTGGTGTACACCATCGACCCGGCCGTGGTGGACGACTACATCAACAGCGTTGAGCAGTTGCTTGCTGGAGACAAGTACAAGGTGGTAGGCATCGACCTCCAGTACACCACCGGTCGTCCCAGCATAGATCAAAAGGTTGCCATCGCCCAGTTGTGCATGCGCCATCATGTCCTCATCTACCACTACTGCATGGCCATAGAGCGTTGCGACCGTTTCAATAGGTTTGTCAACAGCACTGACTACAAGTTCGCAACGGTGGATACCACCAATGATGTAAAAGCGCCTAGTGTTACGGGATTGGCCTGCAAGAACCTTGTTGAAATTCGTGACCACTACAGGGTCTGGGGCAGCATGGAGAAGGACTCCCTGGTCGAACTCTCCTCGGCCATCATCGACCCCTACTACGAAAAGATGAAGCAGGATGCCCAGAGAACAAGTCTCGTATCCTGGCACGGGGCCTGGATGCGGCAACTGGATGAACCTCACCTCAGGTTCGCGGCCAAGAGCGTGTACACATGCTACGAGATGCATAGGCGGATCGTTGACATGAGGAAGTGCCTCGTTACCAAAATCGACGAGCCCGGATCGAGCCACAAGTAGAGCAAGCGTCACAAGAAGTAGATGATGCTCAGATGATCGTTTATGCTAGTTAATCATGCATGTAATATATAGTTTACTTTATTGTTGGTGTATGGAAATGTCATGTGTGTAGTAGCCACCTATGTAATTATGCATGTAATAGTTTACTTTGGTGTGTGCAAATGCCATGGTTGTAGTAGCCACCTATGTAAGTGGATGTTTAATTTGGTTATGCAAGCATGTCCTTATAAGTGTCTTTGTGTGTGTGTGTGTGTGTGTGTTGTCCTGTATGCAATCCCATCGCACAACACACACGTCTTGTTAAGTTGAACCGTTTCTGTTTTCTTGTGTCAACGCAAATAGTTTATCCGAGTGAACCGCATATCGTATATCGCACACTCCTTGATCTGGCTGACCGTTTCTTTTGTGTTGCCTAATCACAAACAGTTCATCTGAGTGAATCGTATGCTGTGTATAGCACACGCCTTCATCTGGCTGCCCGTTTCTTTTGTTCCTCCTCATCGCAAACAGTTAATTGAACTGAATCGTATGCCCTTCATCGCACACGCAACTAAAAATCTGAACCGTGTTTGATGCATCCTCCATCGCAAACATTTTGCACCTTTTTTGACGGTTGTCATACACCACCGTTTGTGATTATTGCATCGCACACAGTTTCTCGAAGGGTCTCTGATCGTAGTGTCGCGTTAGCAACATCATGCAGTAGTGATAGGCGATTGAACAGAAGTCTGTTTCATCCATTTTGCTATACGCCGCACCCCTCCCAATGAACATGGCCCATTTTCGACCGTGGGTGGTTGAACAGAAGTCCGTTTTGTTCGTTTTGCGGTACTATTGGGGAACGATGCATGTGAGACAAAAAATTCATGTGCTCACTAAGATCAATCTAGGAGATGCATAGGTATGAGAGGAGAGATTGGATCTACATACCCTTATAGATCGCTAAGCGGAAGTGTTAAGAAACGCGGTTGATGTAGTCGAACGTCTTCGAGATCCAATCACGATCCGTCCACGAACTCCCGATCAAGTGCTGAATGGACGGCACCTCCGAGTTTAGCACACGTGCGTCTTGGCGGCGTCCTGTCCTTCTTGACCTAGCAAGCGATAGAGAGGGGTAGATGAGATTGGGACCAACACAATGGTATGGTGGTGGTGGTGGCAGCGGAATTCCGACAAGGCTTCGCCAAGCGCGTATCGATGAAACATGGGAGGAGTTGGGAGAGGTAACGGCTAAGGGTCGAATGATGGCTGTCCCCAATGCCTCCCCACCTTTATATAGGCGTGGAGGGGTCTAGTGGCTTGCCCTCCAAGGCCCTAGGGTCATTGGCCAAAGGGGGAGGATGGAAGTCCCACCTTTCCTTCCACACCGATCGCTATCCCCCTTTTTAGGGATCCTGATCCTATCCCCTTGGGATATGACACTATTCCTTTTAAGAGAAGATCTTGGTGCGCCTAGACCAGGGTTATGGGGACTTTCCCCACTATCCACATTCATGTGGGTCCACCATGCAGGTGGTCCCCACTCCGGAACCTTCTAGAACTTTCCCGGTACAATACAGAAAAAACTCAAACTTTTTCCGGAACCCCGATAACAACTTTCCATATATGAATTTTTACCTCCGGACTATTCCAGAGCTCCTCATGATGTCTCGGATCCCATCCGGGACTCCGAACAACATTTGTAATTTCCAGTATTAATATCTCAATGCTACCCTAGTGCTACCAAATGTTAGGCGTGCGACCCTACGGGTTCGAGAATCATGTAGACATGACCGAGACTCCTCTCCGACCAATAATCAATAGTGGGACCTAGATGCCCATATTGATTCCTACATATTCCACGAAGATTTTTATCGGTTGAAACACGATGCCAAGGATTCAGCTAATCCCATATGCAGTTCCTTGTGTCTATCGGTATGTTACTTGCCCGAGATTCGATCATCGGTATCTCCATACCTAGTTCAATATCATTACCAGGAAGTCTCTTTACTCATTCCATAATACAAGATCTCGTGACCAAACTCATTAGACACATGCTTGCAAGCTTCTTGTGATATTGTATTACCGAGAGGGCGCCGAGATACCTCTTCGTCATACGGAGTGATAAAGCCAAGTCTTGATCCATGCCAACTCAATAGACTCCCTCAGAGATACCTGTAGAGCATCTTTATAGTCACCCAGCTATGTTGAGACATTTGATACACACAAGGTACTCCTCCGGTGTCAGTGAGTTGCATGATCTCATGGTCATAGAAACAGATACTTGACATGCAGAAAATAATAGCAATAAACTTGATACTATCAGATGCTACATTTATAGTTTGGGTCTTGTCCATCACATCATTCTCCTAATGATGTGATCCCATTATCAAATGACAGCTTATGTCTATGACTAGGAAACCATAGCCATATTTGATCAACGAGCTAGCCCGGTAGAGGCTCACTATGGACATGTTGTTGTCTATGCATCCATACATGTATTTAAGTTTCCAATCAATGCAATTATAGCATGGATAATAAAGGATTATCATGAACAAGGAAATATAATAATTACCATTTTATTATTTCCTCTAGGGCATATTTCCAACAATCTCCCTCTTGCACTAGAGTTAATAATCTAGCATTACATGGTAATAAATCTAACACCCATAGAGTTCTGGTTTTGATCATGTTTTGCTCGTGGAAGAGGTTTAGTCAACGGATCTACAACATTCAGATCTATATGGACTTTGCAATTTTTTATGTCCTCCTCCTTGATCGCATGGCAGATGGAATTGAAGCGTCGCTTTATGTGTCTGGTCCTCTTGTGAAACCTTGGTTCCTAGGCCAGAGCAATGGCACCGGTGTTGTCACAGAACAGAGTCATTGGGTCCAGTGCACTGGGCATAACTCCAAGATTTGTCATGAACTTCTTCATCCAGACACCTTCCTTCACTGCCTCCGAGGCAGCTACGTACTCCGCTTCGCATGTAGTATTAGATACCATGCTTTTCTTGGAACTGCACCAGCTTATGCTCCCCCATTTAGAATATATACATATCCGGTTTAAGACTTAGAGTCATTTGGGTCAATATCAAAGCTTGTGTCAACGTAACCCTTTACGACGAGCTCTTGATCACCTTCATAAACGAGAAATATTTCCTTAGTCCTTTTCAGGTACTTAAGGATATTCTTGACCGTTGTCCAGTGTTCCACTACTGGATCACTTTGAAACCTTCCAGACATACTTATGGCAAGGCTGACATCTGGTCTTGTGCACAGCATCGCGTACATGGTAGAGCCTATGGCAGAAGCATAGGGAATGACACTCAAGTTTTCTCTATCCTATGTAGTCGCTGGGCATTGAGTCGTACTTAACTTCACACCTTGCAAAACAGGCAAGAACCCCTTCTTGGACTGACCCATTTTGAATTTCTTCAAAATCTTATCAACGTATGTGCTTTGTGAAAGTTCTATTAAGCATCTTGATCTATCTCTATAGATCTTGATGCCTGATATGAAAGTAGCTTCTCCTAGGTCCTTCGTTGAAAAACTCTTGTTCAAATATTCCTTCATGTTTTCCAAAAGTTCTATATTGTTTCCAATCACCAATATGTCATCCATGTATAATATTAGAAATGCTATAGAGCTCCCACTCACTTTCTTGTAAATACAAGCTTCTCCGTAAACTTGTATAAACCCAAACGCTTTGATCACCTCAATTCCGAGATGCTTGCACTAGTCCATAAATGGATCACTGGAGCTTGCACACTTTGTCAACATTCTATGGATTGACAAAACCTTCTAGTTGTATCATATACAACTCTTCCTTAAGGAAACCGTTAAGGAACGTTGTTTTGACATCCATTCGCCAGAATTCACAATCGAAAAATGCAGCTATTTCCAACATGATTCCGATGGACTTTAGCATCGCTACGGGTGATAAAGTCTCATCGTAATCAACTCCTTAGACTTGTGAAAAACTCCTTGCCACAAGTCGAGCTTTATAGATGGTGACATTACCATCCGAGTCCGTCTTCTTCTTGAAGATCCATTTATTCTGAATGGCCTTTCTCCCTTCAGGTAATACTTCCAAAGTCCATACTTTGTTTTCATACATGGATCCCATCTCAGATTTCATGGCCTCTAACCATTTGTTGGAATCCGGGCCCACCATCGCTTCTCCATAGCTCGTAGGTTCATCGTTGTCCAACAACATGACCTCTAAGACCGGGTTATCATACCACTCAGGAGTAGTACATATCATTAGCTTCCTCTTCAACTGACATAGGTGCCACAGAAACATCTTTCTGTGCTGCACTACTCTCTAGTTGAAGTGAAGATTCAACAACCTCATCAAGTTCTATCTTCCTCCCACTCCATTATTTCAAGAGAAACTCTTTCTTGAGAAAGGACTCGTTCTTAGCGACAATCACTTTGCCTTTGGATCTGAGATAGAAGGTATGCCCAACCATATCTTTTGCGTATCCTATGAAGATGCATTTGTTCGCTTTGGGTTTGAGCTTTTTTAAGTGAAGCCTTTTGACATAAGCATTGCAACCCCAGACCTTAAGAAACGATGGCTTAGGTTTCTTGCCAAACCATAGTTCATATGGTGTCGTATCTACGGACTTAGATGGTTCCCTATTTAAAGTGAATTCAATTGTCTCTAATGCATAACCCCAAAATGATAGTGGCAGATCGGCAAGAGACATCATAGAACACACCATATCCAATAAGGTACGATTACGACGTTCGGACACACCATTACGCTGTGGTGTTCTAGGTTGTGTTAGTTGTGAAACGATTCCACATTGTCTTAAGTGATTACCAAACTCATAACTCAGATATTCTCCCCCTCGATCGGATTGAAGGAATTTAATCTTGTTACGATGATTCTCAACTTCACTCTGAAATTGCTTGAACTTTTCAAATGTTTCACACTAATGCTTCATTAAGTAAATATACCCATATCTACTCAAATCATCGGTGAAGTTGAGAAAGTAATGATACCCACCGCACGTGTCAACGCAGGTCGGACCGCACACATCAATATGTATGATTTCCAATAAGTCACTTGCCCACTCCATTGTTCCGGAAAACGGGGTTTTAGTCATCTTGCCCATGAGACATGGTTCGCATGTGTCAAGTGATTCAAAATCAAGTGACTCCAAAAGCCCATCAACATGGAGTTTCTTCATGCGCTTTACACCAATATGACCTAAGCGGCAGTGTCACAAGAATGTGGTATTACCATTATCAACTCTACATCTTTTGGCTTCAATGTTATGAACATGTGTATCATCACTATCGAGATACAGTAAGAATAAACCCCTCACAATGGGTGCATGACCATAAAATATATTACCCATATAAATGGAACAACCATTATTCTCTAATTTAAATGATTAACCATCACGCATTAAACAAGATCCTGATATAATGTTCATGCTCAACGGAGGCACTAAATAACAATTATTCAGGTTTATCACTAATCCCGATGGTAATCGAAGAGCGAGCGTGCCGACGGTGACCACATCAATCTTGGAACCATTTCCCGCGTGCATCGTCACTTCATCCTTCGCCAGCCTTCATCTATTCCATAGTTCCTGTTTAGAGTTGCAAATGTGAGCAACCGCACCAGCATCAAATACCCAGGCACTACAATGAGAGCTGGTAAGATACACACCAATAACATGTATATCATATATATACCTTTGTTGATGTTGGCCCCCTTCTTGTCGGCCAGATACTTGGGGCAATTCCGCTTCCAATGGCTAGTTTCCTTGCAATAGAAGCACTCAATTTCAGGCTTGGATCCAGCCTTGGGTTTCTTCATGGGAGGAGCAACTACTTTGCCACTCTTCTTGAAGTTTCCCTTCTTTCCCTTGCTCTTCTTGTAACTAGTGGTTTTATTGACTATCAACACTTGATGCTCCTTCTGGATGTCTGACTCAGCGACTTTTAGCACCGTGGACAGCTCGGAGACTGACTTGTTCATTCCTTGCATGTTATAGTTCAACACAAAGCTCTTGTAGCTAGGTGGCAGCGATTGAAGAACTCTGTCAGTGGCTGCCTCGGGCGGGAGCTCCACTCCCAACTCAGCCAGACGGTTGTAATACTCAGATATTCTAAGTATGTGCTCACTGACGGAGTTGTTCTCCTCCATATTGCAGGCATGTAACTTATCGGAGGTATCATACCTCTCGATCCCGGCATTCTTCTCAAAAATTAACTTCAACTTCTGGAACATCTCATATGCTCCATGACGTTCAAAATGCCTTTGAATTCCCGGTTCTAAGCCATACAACATGGCTCACTAAACTATTGAGTATTCATCAACACGCGACTGCCAGGCGTTCACAATGTCCAAAGTCACTGGAGGGGGTGGCGCACCAAGCGGTGCATCAAGGACATAAGACTTTCGGGCAGCCATGAGGATAATCTTCAGATTACGGGCCTAGTCCACAAATTGCTTCCATCATCTTTTAGCTTAGCTTTTTGTAGGAACACATTGAAATTCAAGGGAGCTACTGCGCGAGCCATTGATCTACAAGATAGTTTGCAAAGAAAACTTAGACTATTGTTCAAGATAATGAGTTCAATTAATCATATTACCTAAGAACTCCCACTCAAATCAACATCCCTCTGGTTATCCGAGTGTAACATGATACAAATTCACCAACCCAAGTCTGATCATCACATGAGATGAGCTGGTTTCAATGGTGAACATCTCCATGTTGATCATATCTACTATATGACTCATGTTCGACCTTTCGGTCTCTTGAGTTCCGAGGCCATGTCTGTACATGCTAGGCTCATCAAGTTTAACCCAAGTGTTCCTCATGTGCAAAACTGGCTTGCACCTATTGTATGCGAACATAGAGTCTGTCACACCCAATCATCACGTGGTGCTTCGAAACAATGAACTTTCACAATGTTGCACACTTGGGGAGAACACAATTTTATCTTGAAATTTTAGTGAGGGGTCACCTTATAATGCTACCATCGACCTAAGCAAAATAAGATGCATAAAAGGATTAACATCACAAGCAAACCATAAGTGACATGATATGGCCATCATCTTGTGCTTTTGATCTCCATCTTCAAAGCAACGGCATGATCTCCATAATCATGTCGCCATATGGGTTTTCACGTCAAGCATGCTTCTGCAACTATTGCTACCGCTTGGCGATAAAGTAAAGCATTACATAGCGCTTAATGAATGACACGCAGGTCATATAATAATTAAAGACAACCCTATGTCTCCTACCGGTTGCCGTATTCATTGACATGAAGTCGTGATAATCTATACAAAACATGATCATCTCGTACATCAAATATATCTCATCATGTCTTTGGCCATATCATATCACAACATACCATACAAAAACAAGTTAGACGTACTCTACTTTGTTATTGCATGTTTTACGTGGCTGCTATGGGTGATAGTAAGAACCGTTCTTACCTAGGCAAAGCCACAACAGTGATATTCAAGTTGCTTTTCAACCTTCTAATAGGACCTCTCTCGGTGTCAAAATCGGCAGATCTCGGGTAGGGGGTCCCGAACTGTGCGTCTAAGGCGGATGGTAACAGGAGGCAGGGGACACGATGTTTTACCCAGGTTCGGGCCCTCTTGATGGAGGTAAAACCCTACGTCCTGCTTGATTATTCTTGATAATATGAGTAGTACAAGAGTTGATCTACCACGAGATCAGAGAGGCTAAACCCTAGAAGCTAGCCTATAGTATGATCTACCAAGAGTTGATCTATTGTGCAGGTTCTTACAGATAAGAATACTCGACTGTCACAGGAGCTGGAGGAATGCAAGACCCAACTTCAGGACGCCGTTGCCGCATTGAAGGAACCTAAAAAGTCCCCATCTGGTAACATTTGTTTCAAAGAATGATAGGTACCATATAGCGTGCGGCGTGGCTGCAGATCTAACAATAGATATTGCAGATGAATCCAGAGAGAATCCGGAGGACCAGCATGTCGTACGACAGCTAAAGGCTGGCGAACGCGTGCTGACTGAGGTCAGGCGGGAGAAAAACAATCTCCAAGACGCCAATACCAAGCTGAGCATGGAACTGAAAGATGTTCGAGCCCAGCTTGCGGACTCCAAGAAGGAGAATAAGCGGCTTTGACGTGACATTTTCAGTAAGTGCTTGAACGAACCCTTAAAAGGGGGCAGCGGAGAAGCTGACTAACAGAGTTATGTCTGAAGGTATGCTGACGGGTCGTCCCGCGGAGGAGATGCCCGGGTCTGCGGGTGATCTTCTACCCGAGCTCTCACAACTGCACGAACAAGTTCGGCAGGTGATGCAAGGTATTGCCCAGGCCTTGTGGCCTTCCGTCTCCCTGCCAGAAGGCATTGGAGAGCTTGCGGAGAAGTTCAAGGGAGCACGACGGCGCTTCCGATTATGGAAGATATCGGCCTGCCGTCAAGGTGCCCGGGAAGCCTGGGCCATGGTGAAGACGCGGTATACCAAGGCTGACCCAAACCACATGGCCGAGGTCAGACCTGTGGGGCCCGATGGGAAAGAGATCCCCGTTAGCTTAGTGTATGGGCAAGTAGAATTAGCTGTAAAGTATTCCCAACAGGATTGTAGGCTAGACAGCCTGTTGGATGGTGTAGAAGAGGAATTTAGTCAGTCTACAGGACTATGTAATTAAAGTGACATGTATAATGCCTTCAAGCCGGATTGTAAATCATTTTTCATGGCAGACCTTTTCGCTTCAACCTTGGGACCCGATAGTCCGGAGTGTGTCCGAATACCCGCTCAGTTATATAAGAACCAGGGTATGCATGGAAACCAGGCGTAGGGGTCATTAGTGCTTGAACAGACAAGTACCCAACTAGTTATGTTATATTACATGGGTAGTAAGAAACATCTTCCAGGGAGAATAGTTCCGTTAGGGGTTCCTTTCCCTGGGTACGCATTGCCCTAAAGTGCATGTCCGGACTACGAGAGGAGACGCAGGCAAAAGCATCTGGGGGCATATATGGAAAATAAATAAAAATCATCTTTTGTTCACCGACCGAATATTCCCTTAAGAACGCTAGCTTTCGGCTTTACCCAGTCTGAGGTACACATCCGGCTGACCCGGCAGTAACAATCGCAGAGGTGCTCCCCTTATTCCCTAGCCGAATTAACGGGAATGTAGGGCATAAATACAAGAGCCAGGCAACCCATCTTTGCCAAAACTTAAGTCATATCGATGCATATAATGGCGAAGAAAAGGTACATGCGGAAAAATAACACATGTGCGGGGCATGAAGCCCAGATAAATAATTAAGCTTCTGTGTAAGAAGCCCCCAGGTATAATGAGCGCGGATAGCGCGTCTATAGTGTGCAAGCGAGGCACACGTTGGCCCTTGAAGGCCTGGAGAAAGAATAAAAGAAAGAAAGAGAAAAAAGACAGATAATGTATATGTAAAAAATGGACAGAGGAAAGAGACGAACATAGAGTCTGGCGCTAGGCGCAGAATCTTCAGAGTCTGGCTGCGTTCCATGGGTTCGGCTCAAGTCGATTATTCGATGCATCCCGCAGACGGTACGCTCCACCGGTCAGTGTTGGGGAACATAGCAGAATTTTAAAATTTTCTACGCACCACCAAGATCAATCTATGGAGTCATCTAGCAACGAGGGAGAGAGGAGTGCATCTACATACCCTTGTAGATCGCGCGCGGAAGCGTTCAAGAGAACGGGGTTTATGGAGTCGTACTCGACATGATCCAAATCACCGATGACCAAGTGCCGAATGGACGGCACCTCCGTGTTCACCACACGTACGGTTGGGAAGACGTCTCCTCCAACTTGATCCGGCAAGGGGGAAGGAGAGGTTGATGAAGATCTAGCAGCACGACGGCGTGGTGGTGGAAGCAACGGTGATCTCGGCAGGGCTTCGCCAAGCGCAGGGAGACGGAGGAGTGTCACGGGAGGGAGAGGGAGAGGCCAGGGGCTTGGGTGCGGCTGACCTCCCTCCCCCCCACTATATATAGGGTGCCTAGGGGGGGCGCCGGCCCAAGGAGATCCAATCTCCTAGGGGGGCGGCGGCCAAGGGGGTGCCTTGCCTCCCAAGGCAAGGGTGGCGGCCCCACCCCTAGGGTTTCCAACCCTAGGCGCAAGGGGAGGCCCAAGGGGGGCACACCAGCCCACTAGGGGCTGGTTCCCTTCCCACTTCAGCCCATGGGGCCCTCCGGGATAGGTGGCCCCACCCGGTGGACCCCCGGGACCCTTCCGGTGGTCCCGGTACAATACCGATTACCCCCGAAACTTTCCCGATGGCCGAAACTTGACTTCCTATATATAAATATTTACCTCCGGACCATTCCGGAACTCCTCGTGACCTCCGGGATCTCATCCGGGACTCGGAACAACTTTCGAGTTACCGTATGCTAATATCTCTACAACCCTAGCATCACCGAACCTTAAGTGTGTCGACCCTACGGGTTCGGGAGACATGCAGACATGACCGAGACGCCTCTCCGGTCTATAACCAACAGCGGGATCTGGATACCCATGTTGGCTCCCACATGCTCCACGATGATCTCATCGGATGAACCACGATGTCGAGGATTCAATCAATCCGTATACAATTCCCTTGATCAATCGGTACATTACTTGCCCGAGACTCGATCGTCGGTATCCCAATACCTAGTTCAATCTCGTTACCAACAAGTCACTTTACTCGTGCCGTAATGCATGATCCCGTGATCAACCACTTGGTCACATTGAGCTCATTATGATGATGCATTACCGAGTGGGCCCAGAGATACCTCTCCGTCATACGGAGTGACAAATCCCAGTCTCGATTCATGCCAACCCAACAGACACTTTCGGAGATACCTATAATGTACCTTTATAGTCACCCAGTTACGTTGTGACGTTTGGCACACCCAAGGCACTCCTACGGTATCTGGGAGTTGCACAATCTCATGGTCTAAGGAAATGATACTTGACATTCGGAAAAGCTACAGCAAACGAACTACACGATCTTTGAGCTATGCTTAGGATTGGGTCTTGTCCATCACATCATTCTCCTAATGATGTGATCCCGTTATCAATGACATCCAATGTCCATAGTCAGGAAACCATGACTATCCTTTGATCAACGAGCTAGTCAACTAGAGGCTCACTAGGGACGTGTTGTGGTCTATGTATTCACATATGTATTATGATTTCCGGATAACACAATTATAGCATGAATAATAGACAATTATCATGAACAAAGAAATATAATAATAACCATTTTATTATTGCCTCTAGGGCATATTTCCAATAGTATCCCACTTGCACTAGAGTCAATAGTCTAGTTACATTGTGATGAATCGAACACCCATGCAGTTCTGGTGTTGATCATGTTTTGCTCTAGGGAGAGGTTTAGTCAACGGATCTGCCACATTCAGGTCCATATGTACTTTACAAATCTCTATGTCTCCATTTTGAATGCTTTCACGAATGGAGTTGAAGCGACGCTTGATATGCCTGGTCTTCCTGTGAAACCTGGGCTCCTTGGTAAGGGCAATAGCTCTAGTGCTGTCACAGAAGAGAGTCATCGGCCCCGATGCATTGGGTATGACTCCTAGGTCGGTAATGAACTCCTTCACCCAGACTGTTTCTTGTGCTGCCTCTGAGGCTGCCATGTACTCCGCTTCACATGTAGATCCCGCCACAACGCTTTGCTTGCAACTGCACCAGCTTACTGCCCCACCATTCAAAATATACACGTATCCGGTTTGTGACTTAGAGTCATCCAGATCTGTGTCGAAGCTAGCATCAACATAACCCTTTACAACGAGCTCTTCGTCACCTCCATACACGAGAAACATGTCCTTAGTCCTTTTTAGGTACTTCAGGATATTCTTGACCGCTGTCCAGTGTTCCATGCCGGGATTACTTTGGTACCTTCCTACCAAACTTACGGCAAGGTTTACATCAGGTCTGGTACACAGCATAGCATACATGATAGACCCTATGGCCGAGGCATAGGGGACGAAACTCATCTTTTTTCTATCTTATGCCGTGGTCGGGCATTGAGCCGTGCTCAATCTCGTACCTTGCAATACAGGCAAGAACCCCTTCTTTGACTGATCCATTTTGAACTTCTTCAATATCTTGTCAAGGTACATACTCTATGAAAGACAAATGAGGTGTCTCGATCTATCTCTATAGATCTTGATGCCTAATATATAAGCAGCTTCTCCAAGGTCCTTCATTGAAACACACTTGTTCAAGTAGGCCTTTATGCTTTCCAAGAATTCTATATCATTTCCCATCAACAGTATGTCATCCACATACAATATGAGAAATGCTACAGAGCTCCCACTCACTTTCTTGTAAATGCAGGCTTCTCCATAAGTCTGCATAAACCCAAACGCTTTGATCATCTCATCAAAACGAATGTTCCAACTCCGAGATGCTTGCACCAGCCCATAAATCGAGCGTTGGAGCTTGCACACCTTGTCAGCATTCTTAGGATCGACAAAACCTTCCGGCTGCATCATATACAATTCTTCCTTAAGGAAACCATTAAGGAATGCCGTTTTGACGTCCATTTGCCATATCTCATAATCATAGAATGCGGCAATTGCTAACATGATTCAGACGGACTTCAGCTTCGCTACGGGTGAGAAAATCTCATCGTAGTCAACCCCTTGAACTTGTCGATAACCCTTAGCGACAAGCCGAGCTTTATAGATGGTCACATTACCATCCGCTTCTGTCTTCTTCTTAAAGATCCATTTATTTTCTATGGCTCGCCGATCAACGGGCAAGTCAGTCAAAGTCCATACTTCGTTTTCTTACATGGATCCTATCTCGGATTTCATGGCTTCCAGCCATTTGTCGGAATCCGGGCCCGCCATCGCTTCTTCATAGTTCGAAGGTTCACCGTTGTCTAACAACATGATTTCCAAGACAGGGTTGCCGTACCACTCTGGTGCGGAATGTGTCCTCGTGGACCTACGAAGTTCAGTAGTAACTTGATCTGAAGTTTCATGATCATCATCATTAATTTCCTCTCTAGTCGGTGCAGGCACCTCAGGAACAATTTCTTGAGCTGCGCCACTTACCGGTTCAAGAGGTAATACTTCATCAAGTTCTACTTTCCTCCCACTTATTTCTTTCGAGAGAAACTCTTTCTCTAGAAAGGACCCATTCTTGGCAACAAAGATCTTGCCTTCGGATCTGAGGTAGAAGGTATAGCCAACAGTTTCTTTAGGGTATCCTATGAAGACGCATTTTTCCGACTTGGGTTCGAGCTTTTCAGGTTGAAGTTTCTTGACATAAGCATCGCATCCCCAAACTTTTAGAAATGACAGCTTAGGTTTCTTCCCAAACCATAATTCATACGGTGTCGTCTAACCGGATTTCGATGGAGCCCTATTTAAAGTGAATGTGGCAGTCTCTAAAGCATAGCCCCAAAATGACAGCAGTAAATCGATAAGAGACATCATAGATCGCACCATATCCAACAGAGTGTGATTACGACATTCGGACACACCATTACGCTGAGGTGTTCCAGGCGGCGTGAGTTGTGAAACTATTCCACATTTTCTTAAGTGTGTGCCAAATTCGTGACTCAAGTATTCTCCCCCACGATCTGATCGCAAGAACTTGATTTTCTTGTCACGTTGATTCTCAACCTCACTCTGAAATTCCTTGAACTTTTCAAAGGTCTCAGACTTGTGTTTCATTAAGTAGACATACCCATATCTACTCAAGTCATCAGTGAGGGTGAGAACATAACGATAGCCACCGCAAGCCTCAACACTCATTGGACCGCACACATCAGTATGTATGATTTCCAATAAGTTGGTTGCTCGCTCCATTGTTCCTGAGAATGGAGTCTTGGTCATTTTACCCATGAGGCATGGTTCGCACGTGTCAAATGATTCGTAATCAAGAGACTCTAAAAGTCCATCTGCGTGGAGCTTCTTCATGCATTTGACACCTATGTGACCAAGGCGGCAGTGCCACAAGTATGTGGGACTATCATTATCAACCTTACATCTTTTGGTATTCACACTATGAGTATGTGTAGCATTACGCTCGAGATTCATTAAGAATAAACCATTCACCATCGGAGCATGACCATAAAACATATCTCTCATATAAATAGAACAACCATTATTCTCGGATTTAAATGAGTAGCCATCTCGAATTAAACGAGATCCTGATACAATGTTCATGCTCAAAGCTGGCACTAAATAACAATTATTGAGGTTTAAAACTAATCCCGTAGGTAAATGTAGAGGCAGCGTGCCGACGGTGATCACATCGACCTTGGAACCATTCCCGACGCGCGTTACCTCATCCTTCGCCAGTCTCCGCTTATTCCGCAGCTCCTGCTTTGAGTTACAAATGTGAGAAACCGCACCGGTATCAAATACCCAGGAGCTACTACGAGTACTGGTGAGGTACACATCAATTACATGTATATCACATATACCTTTAGTGTTGCCGGCCTTCTTGTCCGCTAAGTATTTGGGGCAGTTCCGCTTCTAGTGACCACTTCCCTTGCAATAAAAACACTCAGTCTCAGGCTTGGGTCCATTCTTTGGCTTCTTCCCGGCAGCTTGCTTACCGGGCGCGGCAACTCCCTTGCCGTCCTTCTTGAAGTTCTTTTTACCCTTGCCTTTCTTGAACTTAGTGGTTTTATTCACCATCAACACTTGATGTTCCTTTTTGATTTCTACCTCCACTGATTTCAGCATTGAATATACCTCAGGAATGGTCTTTTCCATACCCAGCATATTGAAGTTCATCACAAAGCTCTTGTAGCTCGGTGGATGCGACTGAAGGATTCTGTCAATGACCGCGTCGTCCGGGAGATTAACTCCCAACTGAGTCAAGCGGTTATGCAACCCAGACATTTTGAGTATGTGCTCACTGACAAAACTATTTTCCTCCATCTTACAGCTGAAGAACTTGTCAGAGACTTCATATCTCTCGACCCGGGCATGAGCTTGGAAAACCATTTTCAGCTCTTCGAACATCTCATATGCTCCGTGTCTCTCAAAACGCTTTTGGAGCCCCGGTTCTAAGCTGTAAAGCATGCCGCACTGAACGAGGGAGTAATCATCGGCATGTGACTGCCAAGCATTCATAATGTCTTGGTTCTCTGGGACAGGTGCGTTACCTAGCGGTGCTTCTAGGACATAATCTTTCTTGGCAGCTATGAGGATGATCCTCAGGTTCTGGACCCAGTCTGTATAGTTGCTGCCATCATCTTTCAGCTTGGTTTTCTCTAGGAATGCGTTGAAGTTGAGGACAACGTGGGCCATTTGATCTACAAGACATATTGTAAAGATTTTAGACTGAGTTCATGATAATTAAGTTCATCTAATCAAATTACTCAATGAACTCCCACTCAGATAGACATCCCTCCAGTCATCCAGGTGAAACATGATCCGAGTTAACTAGGCCGTGTCCGATCATCACGTGAGACGGACTAGCCAACATCGGTGAACATCTTCATGTTGAACGTATCTTCTATACGACTCATGCTCGACCTTTCGGTCTTCCGTGTTCCGAGGCCATGTCTGTACATGCTAGGCTCGTCAAGTCAACCTAAGTGTATTGTGTGTGTAAATCTGGCTTACACCCGTTGTATTCGAACGTTAGAATCTATCACACCCGATCATCACGTGGTGCTTCGAAACAACGAACCTTCGCAACGGTGCACAGTTAGGGGGAACACTTTCTTGAAATTATTATGAGGGATCATCTTATTTAAGCTACCGTCATTCTAAGCAAATAAGATGTAAAACATGATAAACATCACATGCAATCAAATAGTGACATGATATGGCCAATATCATTTGCTCCTTTTGATCTCCATCTTCGGGGCTCCATGATCATCGTTGTCACCGGCATGACACCGTGATCTCCATCATCATGATCTCCATCATCGTGTCTTCTTGAAGTTTTCTCGTCATCTATTACTTCTACTACTATGGCTAACGCTTTAGCAATAAAGTAAAGTAATTACATGACGTTTATGTTGACACGCAGGTCATAAATACATAAAGACAACTCCTATGGCTCCTGCCGGTTGTCATACTCATCGACATGCAAGTCGTGATTCCTATTACAAGAACATGATCATCTCATACATCACATATATCATTCATCACATCCTTTGGCCATATCACATCACAAAACACTTGCTGCAAAAACAAGTTAGACGTCCTCTAATTGTTGTTGCAAGTTTTTACGTGGCTGCTATAGGTTTCTAGCAAGAACGTTTCTTACCTACGCCAAAACCACAACGTGAATTGCCAATTTCTATTTACCCTTCATAAGGACCCTGTTCATCGAATCGACTAAAGTGGGAGAGACAGACACTCGCCAGCCACCTTATGCAACTAGTGCATGTCAGTCGGTGGAACCAGTATCACGCAAGCGTACGTGTAAGGTCGGTCCGGGCCGCTTCATCCCACGATGCCGTCGAATCAAGATAAGACTAGTAACGGCAAGCAAATTGACAATATCGACGCCCACAACTGCTTTGTGTTCTACTCGTGCATAGTAACTACGCATAGACCTAGCTCATGATGCCACTGTTGGGGAACGTAGTAGAATTTTAAAATTTTCTATGCATCACCAAGATCAATCTATGGAGTCATCTAGCAACGAGGGAGAGAGGAGTGCATCTACATACCCTTGTAGATCGCGCGCGGAAGCGTTCAAGAGAACGGGGTTGATGGAGTCGTACTCGACGTGATCCAAATCACCGATGACCAAGTGCCGAACGGACGGCACCTCCACGTTCAACACACATACAGTTGGGAAGACGTCTCCTCCAACTTGATCCAGCAAGGGGGAAGGAGAGGTTGATGAAGATCCAGCAGCACGACGGCGTGGTGGTGGAAGCAACGGTGATCTCGGCAGGGCTTCGCCAAGCGCAGGGAGACGGAGGAGTGTCACGGGAGGGAGAGGGAGAGGCCAGGGGCTTGGGTGTGGCTGCCCTCCCTCCCCCCACTATATATAGGGTGCCTAGGGGGGGTGCTGGCCCTAGGAGATCCAATCTCCTAGGGGGGCGGCGGCCAAGGGGGTGCCTTGCCCCCCAAGGCAAGGGTGGCGCCCCCCACCCCTAGGGTTTCCAACCCTAGGCGCAGGGGGAGGCCCAAGGGGGGTGCACCAGCCCACTAGGGGCTGGTTCCCCTCCCACTTCAGCCCATGGGGCCCTCCGGGATAGGTGGCCCCACCCGGTGGACCCCCGGGACCCTTCCGGTGGTCCCGGTACAATACCGATTACCCCTGAAACTTTCCCGATGGCCAAAACTTGACTTCCTATATATAAATCTTCACCTCCGGACCATTCCGGAACTCCTTGTGACGTCCGGGATCTCATCCGGGACTCCATAACAACTTTCGGGTTACCGTATGCTAATATCTCTACAACCCTAGCGTCACCGAACCTTAAGTGTGTAGACCCTACGGGTTCGGGAGACATGCAGACATGACCGAGACGCCTCTCCGGTCAATAACCAACAGCGGGATCTGGATACCCATGTTGGATCCCACATGCTCCACGATGATCTCATCGGATGAACCACGATGTCGAGGATTCAATCAATCCGTATACAATTCCCTTTGTCAATCGGTACGTTACTTGCCCGAGACTCGATCATCGGTATCCCAATACCTAGTTCAATCTCGTTACCGGCAAGTCAGTTTACTCGTGCCGTAATGCATGATCCCATGATCAACCACTTGGTCACATTGAGCTCATTATGATGACGCATTACCGAGTGGGCCCAGAGATACCTCTCCGTCATACGGAGTGACAAATCCCAGTCTCGATTCGTGCCAACCCAACAGACACTTTCGAAGATACCTGTAATGTACCTTTATAGTCACGCAGTTACGTTGTGACGTTTGGCACACCCAAGGCACTCCTACGGTATCCGGGAGTTGCACAATCTCATGGTCTAAGGAAATGATACTTGACATTCGGAAAAGCTACAGCAAACGAACTACATGATCTTTGAGCTATGCTTAGGATTGGGTCTTGTCCATCACATCATTCTCCTAATGATGTGATCCCGTTATCAATGACATCCAATGTCCATAGTCAGGAAACCATGACTATCCTTTGATCAACGAGCTAGTCAACTAGAGGCTCACTAGGGACGTATTGTGGTCTATGTATTCACACATGTATTACGATTTACGGATAACACAATTATAGCATGAATAATAGACAATTATCATGAACAAAGAAATATAATAATAACCATTTTATTATTGCCTCTAGGGCATATTTCCAACAGTCAGAACTTGGTCAATAATGAAGGGACCTTCCCATTTGGGCTCGAGCTTGGTTTTTTTCTTCTCCGGCAAGCGTAGAACTAACTCGCCAACATTATAAGTTTTGGCCCGTACTTCTCTGCTTTGGTATCTGCGAGCATGTTGCTGATAGAATGCGGAATGGGCTTTTGCCACGTCGCGCTCCTCCTCCAGGGTGTCCAGAATGTCCTACCAATCGAGCTCGGCTTCTCTTTCTTCGTACATGCGCACTCGAGGTGAGTCATGAATTATGTCGCAGGGCAGAACCGCCTCTGCACCGTACACCATAAAGTAGGGTGTGTATCCGGTAGTACGATTCGGCGTGGTCCGCATCCCCCAGAGTACGGAGTCGAGCTCCTCTACCCAGTGTGTGTTAGACTCCTTTAAGGACCGCACTAGTCTGGGTTTGATGCCGGTCATGATAGGACCATTTGCTCTCTCAACTTGGCCATTGGTTTGTGGGTGATAGACAGAAGCATAATCGAGCTTGATGCCCATGTTGCTGCACCAGAGTTTTACCTTGTCGACCGTGAAGTTCGTGCCATTGTAAGTGATGATGCCGTGGGGGACGCCATAACGGTGTACAACCCTGGATATGAAGTCTATCACCGGTATGGATTTGGCCGTTTTAATAGGTTTGGCTTCTATCCATTTGGTGAATTTATCCACCATGACCAGTAAGTATTTTTTCTTATGGGTTCCCCCTTTAAGGGGTCCAAACATGTCAAGCCCCCGGACCGCGAAGGGCCAGGTAATGGGGATTGTTTGGAGGGCGGTGGGTGGCATGTGGCTTTGGTTTGCAAAAAGCTGGCAACCGACGCAGTGTTGGACCAAGTCCTGTGTGTCTGCCCGGGCTGTTGGCCAATAAAAACCTGTACGGAAGGCCTTGCTTACAAGGGCCCGGGCTGCGGCGTGGTGGCCGCCGAGTTCGGCGTGAATTTCTGCCAAAAGCTTTCGCCCTTCCTCTTCGGAGATGCACCTTTGGAGGACTCCGATAGTGCTTTTTTTATACAGCTCTCCCTCATGGACCCTGTAGGCTTTGGATCGCCGCACTATGCAGCGTGCCTCATTTTGGTCCTCGGGAAGTTCCTGTCTAGTTAGGTAGGCCAGGAATGGTTCTGTCCACGGGGCGATGATGGCCATTATTACGTGGGCTGAAGGTGTTATTTCGGTGGCGGAGCCTCCGATTATGTCAGAGTGTTCGGTATCGGGCTTTTTGGCCGGGTCCAGACTATTGTTACCAGTGTCCCCTTCCCATACCACGGATGGCTTAAACAACCTCTCCAAAAAGATGTTGGGGGACCGCATCGCGTTTTGCGCCGATGCGGGCAAGGATATCTGCCGCCTGATTGTTTTCCCGATCCACATGGTGAAATTTGAGCCCCTCGAACCGAGCTGACATCTTTAGGACGGCGTTTCGATAGGCCACCATCTTCGGGTCCTTGGCATTGAAGTCTCCATTTATTTGGGATATTGTGAGGTTCGAATCCCCACGCACCTCCAGGCATTGAATGCCCATGGAAACTGCCATCCGAAGACCATGTAACAGGGCTTCATATTCGGCTGCGTTGTTGGAGTCTGTATACAGTATCTGCAGTACGTATTGAACTGTATCTCCGGTTGGGGACGTCAGGACGACGCCAGCCCCTAGACCAGCCAGCATTTTGGAGCCGTCAAAGTGCATGATCCAATTGGAGTATGCGTTGTACTCTTTAGGGAGTTCGGCTTCCGTCCATTCAGTGACAAAGTCGGCCAATACTTGCGATTTAATGGCTCGCCGAGTTTTGTATGTTATGTCGAACGGGAGGAGCTCAATGGCCCATTTGGCAATCCGGCCCGTGGCATCGCGGTTGTTTATAATATCATTAAGTGGCACTTTCGAGGCTACTGTGATCGAACACTCTTAAAAGTAGTGTCGCAGCTTCCGGGATGCCATGAATACCGCATAGGCTATCTTTTGATAATGTGGGTACCGTGATTTGCATGGAGTGAGGATAGTGGATACATAATATACCGACTTTTGAAGGGGGAATTTATGTCCGTCCGCTTCTCGTTCGACGACGAGCACTGCGCTTACAACCTGATGAGTTGCCGCAATTTACAACAACATTGGTTCGCAGATGTTTGGTGTGGCCAGGATTGGGTTGGATGCCAGTATGGCTTTTATTTCTTCCAATCCGGCTGTGGCAACGTCTGCCCACTCGAAGTGTTCGGTACGCCGAAGGAGGCGATAAAGGGATAATGCCTTTTCTCCTAAGCGGGAGATAAAGCGGCTTAGAGCCGCCACACATCCAGTTAATTTCTGGATTTTTTTGAGGTCCATTGGGATAGCCAACTGTGACACAGCTCGGATTTTGGCTGGATTAGCTTCAATTCCGCTACTGGAGACAATGAAGCCTAGGAGCTTTCTGGCTGGTACGCTGAAAACGCATTTTCCGGATTGAGCTTGATGTCGTATGTTCGGAGGTTGTCGAATGTGAGCCTCAAGTCGTCTATTAGAGAGTCAAAGTGTTTGGTTTTGACGACCACATCATCTACATATGCCTCTACTGCTTTCCCGATCTGTTTCTCCAGACATGTCTGAATCATGCGCTGATATGTTGCGCCGGTGTTTTTGAGCCCAAAAGGCATTGTGTTGAAATAGAAGGGGTCGTATGGTGTGATAAATGCCGTTGCGGCTTGGTCGGACTCCGCCATCTTGATTTGGTGGTAGTCGGAGTATGCATCGAGGAAACATAATGACTCGTGTCCTGCGGTAGCATCGATAATTTGATCAATGCGGGGGAGGGGAAGGGATCCTTTGGGCAAGCCTTGTTGAGGTCTTTGTAATCGACACATAGGCGCCAGGATTTGTCCTTCTTTGGTACCATCACCAGGTTTGCTAGCCAGTCCGGGTGCTTTATTTCTCTAATGAATCCGGCCTCCAATAACTTCGCTAGTTCCTCTCCCATAGCTTGTCTCTTAGGTTCAGAGAAACGCCGAAGAGTGTTCCTGACTGGCTTGAATCCCTTTAGAATATTGAGGCTGTGCTCGGCCAGCCTGCGTGGGATTCTTGGCATGTCTTAGGGGTGCCAGGCGAATATGTCCCAATTCTCGCGCAGGAACTCTTGTAGTGCGGCGTCCATGGCAGGGTTTAACTGTGCCCCGATGGAGGCTGTTTTTGTAGGGTCCATTGGGTGGACTTGGAATTTGACTATTTCATCCGCCGGTTTAAAAGAGGTGGACTTGGATCTCTTGTCAAGTATCACGTCATCCCTGTCCACTATGGAGCGTAGCGCAGTTAATTCCTCCGCCGAAAGGGCTTCGGATAATGCCTCGAGGGCCAATGCGGCTGTTTTGTTCTCGGTGCGGAGTGCTGTGTCCGGATCACTAGCTAGAGTGATGATTCCGTTGGGCCCAGGCATTTTGAGCTTCATGTACCCATAATGGGGTATGGCTTGGAAGATCGTGAACGCCTCCCGTCCTAAAAGGCCGTGGTATCCACTACTGAACGGGGCCACTTGGAATGTAATTTCTTCGGACCTATAGTTCTCCGGTGTGCCGAATACCACATCTAGTGTGATTTTCCCAGCACAGCATGCTTCTCGATTGGGGATGATTCCTCTGAAGGTTGTGCTGCTTTGCTCAATGCGGTTCCAGTCTATTTCCATTTTTTGAAGAGTTTCCTCATAGATGAGGTTCAATCCACTGCCGCCGTCCATGAGTACTTTGGTTAGCCGAAAACCGTCCACAATTGGACTGAGGACCAGTGCAGCTGGTGCTCGGGCTGTTCGGAATTTAGGTTCGTCACTGGCATTGAAGGTAATAGCCGTGTCACTCCATGGATTCATTGCTGCCACGTGGCAGATTTCGGTGAGGTTGCAGAGTGTTCGCTTGCGCCTACTATTTGATGTGAAGGTTTCAGAGACTGTTAATACCGTATTGTTATCCACGGGATGGTGCTCTGTGGCATTTGGGATGAGAAGATCCTCACCACTTTTGGCCACCCGCCGGAGTATCCAACATGCTCTAAGGCTGTGTGTTGGCATGGTATCCGCTGTACTATGAATTTTGCAGGGTCCGTTGAGCCATCCCTCCAATACAGTTCCATGCCCTGTAGAGGGTTTTTGTTTCTTTGTAACTAACTCGGGTGTCTTATGATAGTGCACCCTTTTACTTCGGACTGGGTGTATATTCTGAGCCGGATTATCCCAAAATTTCGTTTCGGTTTTCTAGGCGCTTTCCATCGCACAGTACTTTCGTACTATGGACGCCAAATCAGCGAAGCGTGATATGTCACAACGACTTAAGGCATTAAGGATTCCCTTGTCCGTGCAATTATTGCAGAAAAATGAGACTGCGTCTTCCTCGCGACAGTCCTTAACCTTGTTCATCACAAGGAGGAATCTACCCCAATAATGATGTACTGTTTCATGGGGTTCTTGCCTGTTGTGTGAAAGATCGTTTATGTCTGGGTGGGTGGGTGGATTTGAGTCTGAACCCCTACCCGATCTGAGACCCAGGGCCCGAGGAGTTTCCGATCTTGGAAGTTCGGATTCCAGGATGTTGCCCGATAAGTCTGGCCCGCTACCTGACTCTAGGTTCAGGGCTTGGGTGATGTCCTCCCGTAAACGGGTGTCTGGCTCGGAGAGTTCAGGAATCCGGACATAGTTAGTCCTCAAGATAGAGGAAGAATCGCCGCATTGTTCCTCCACCACCGCAATATGATGGGTGACCGGTGGAGAGTTAATCTCCCTTTGATCGGGTTTAAGCCCAATCCGATCATAGTCTATAGCGACTCCCAAGGCGGCGATACGATCCAAGAGAACGTTTAGGGAAGAGAGCTCCATTGGATCCATCTGCTCGGCAAATTCCGAGCCGACGTGGAGGCTGTTTTTGATGACCCGAGAAGTCATCGTCGGCGCAGAGGCCGAACGGGCGGTCATAATGAAACTGCCTAGCCGGAGAGTTTGGCCGACAGCCAGGGCTCCCCCGGCAGTAATGTTGTTTTTAACAACGAGACGAGGCATCCTTCTTTACGGCGACGGCACAGTGGAACTCTCAATGAAAGCACCAATGTCGGTGTCAAAACCGGCGGATCTCGGGTAGGGGGTCCCGAACTGTGCATCTAAGGCGGATGGTAACAGGAGGCAGGGGACACAATGTTTTACCCAGGTTCGGGACCTCTTGATGGAGGTAAAACCCTACGTCCTGCTTGATTATTCTTGATAATATGAGTAGTACAAGAGTTGATCTACCACGAGATGAGAGAGGCTAAACCCTAGAAGCTAGCCTATGGTATGATTGTATGTGGTCCTACGGACTAAAACCCTCCGATTTATATAGACACCGGAGGGGGCTAGGGTTACACAAGGTCGGTTACAAAGGAGCAGATATACATATCCGTATTGCCTAGCTTGCCTTCCACGCCAAGTAGAATCCCATCCGGACACGGGACGAAGTCTTCAAATCGTATCTTCATAGTCCGGCCAAAGGATTTAGTCCGGCTGTCCGGAGACCCCCTAATCCAGGACTCCCTCAACCTCCTTTGTCGAATCTGATTCAACTAAGGTGGGAGAGACAGACACCCGGCAACCATCTTTATGCAACAAGTTGCATGTCAGTCGATAGAATCGGTCTCATGTCTGTGGACATCTAAAGTTGGTCTGGGCCGCTTCATCCCACAATAATGCTGAATCAATATAAGACTAAGGGAGGAAGCAATCTGAATATCAACACCCACAAACTCCTTTGTGTTCTACTCGTGATGTCATCTACGCATAGACCTAGCTCATGATGCCACTATTGGGGAATGTTGCATGGGAGAAAAAAAATTCCTACGCTCACCGAGATTAATCTAGGAGATGCACATCTATGAGAGGAGAGATTGGATCTACATACCCTTGTAGATCGCTAAGCAGAAGCATTAAGAAACACGGTTGATGTAGTCGAATGTCTTCGCGATCCAATCACAATATGTCCATGAACTCCCGATCAAGTGCCGAATGGACGACACCTCCATGTTTAGCACATGTTTAGTATCGAACGTTAAGTGTGCGACCCTACGGGTTCGAGAATCATGTAGACATGACCAAGACTCCTCTCTGGTCAATAATCAATAGCAGGACCTAGATTCCCATATTAATTCCTACATATTCCATGAAGATCTTTATCATTTGAACCCTGATGTGAAGAATTTAGCTAATCCCGTATGCAATTCCTTTTGTCTATCGGTATGTTACTTACCCGAGATTCGATCGTCGGTATCTCCATACCTAGTTCAATATCGTTACCGGCAAGTCTCTTTACTCTTCTCGTAATACGAGATCCCATGACCAAACTCATTTGTCACGTGCTTGCAAGCTTCTTGGGATGAGAGGGCCCCGAGATACCTCTCTGTCATATGGAGTGACAGATCCCAGTCTTGATTGATGCCAACTCAACAGACACCCTCAGAGATACCTGTAGAGCATCGTTATAGTCACCCAGTTACGTTGCAACGTTTGATACACACAAGGTACTCCTCCGCTGTCAGTGAGTTGCATGATCTCATGGTGCAAAAAACGATAGCAATAAACTTGATATGATCATATGCTACATTTATAGTTTGGGTCTTGTCCATCACATCATTCTCCTAATGATGTGATCTCGTTATCAAATGAAAACTCATGTCTATGACTAGGAAACCATAGCCATCTTTGATCAATGAGCTAGCACTACAAAAAATACACTTCCATGATGATATGTGTTTGTCACAGTAGGTCACGTTTTCTGTCATGCATGTACATCCATGACGATTTTATGACATAATCAAGATAGACATACCTGTGCTGTCGTAGAAGTGTTCCTGACAATACCAAAATTATCATCACAGAAGTGTCCACTTCCATGACGATAAATGGCGCGCCATGGAAGTGCTTTCGTCAAGGGTAACCGACACGTGGCATCCACCATAACGGGTCAGCGTTAAGCCATCGGGTTCCGGTTAGGATCCGATAACCTGTTAATGGCCCGGACCAATGGGGATTTTCCACGTGTAAAATTCTCAATGGCCAGAGGAACCACGTGTCGGCTCACCGCTGGGATAGATGTCGTCCACTCATTGGACCGGAGGCGCCTATGATACGTCGACACGTGGCACGACCCAACAGAGGCCCATGCTGGTGAAAAGGCCGGCCTGTTTGACTTTGTCAAAAGTTGGCGGGCTGGCCAACAAAAATCCTGTTAATGGCATGTTCACATATAGTCCATTTACAGCCCGCTAACTCACGACCCGTTATGGCCTATCCAAATTAGGCCTAGTAGCATCATCTGGGCCGTCCAATATGATTCTAGCCCGTTGTAACTTTCGACCCATGTATGGCCCATGATGCCTTTCGGCCCAAACGAGGCCCTTTGTGACTCTGGGCCCATTAAAGGCCTGAGGTGAAACTGGGCCATAATGAACAATGTATCGCTTTATACCCATTAACGGCCCATTATCCTGTCGGCCGTTTCCAGCCCGTGTTAACTTTCGGACTTCTAAGGGCCCATTTATTCTTAGGCTCATTTCCAGAATTCGGTTACTTACGGTCCATTACTGGCCTGTTCTACTTGTGGGACAAATTCAGCCCGTGGTTACAGTCGGCCCGATTGTGGCCCATTAACCCATTGGGTTGTTTTCATAGCGTCAACCAATACAACCTATTAACGGCCCATTATGGTCGGGCCATAAACAGATGATTTCCACTCTAGCCCGTTTATGGCCCATTTTGTGGACCGTTATTGGTCCACGAATAGTACGACCCATGTTTGGCCAAACGATTATATGGCCGGCAGAAGGCCCATGGATCCTATGCCCCATAGAAGGCCCATGGATCCTACAGCTCGTAGGAGGCCCATGGTCACTACAACAGGTAGCAGGACCATGGTTACAACGGTGTGTATGTTGCCATGGTTATTGTGGCCTAGTTATAAAAATAGGTTACTGTGGCCACTAGAAAAACGCAGAAAAAGATCTGCAGTGACTACAAGCAAACAACTAAACAAGACAATAAGGAAATAAATAAGCAAGCAACTAACGCCAGGCTATTGCAGCTATTACACATATTACATCCTTTGGGCATCAAAGTTCGTCACCAGTGCAAATATAGGGAACAAAGCAGCATATTACATACACTGGTCGTCTAAATTGGCCACCAGTGCAAATAAACGCGGTAGCAAAACAAGTCCATAACTGAAACAACTTCAGAAGAGCTCAAGAAACGTTATCCTGGCTATCCACTATGCTGGCAATAAGCTTAGCAAGCTTATTAGCTTTCTCCTGTTTGGCGTAAAATCCTCCAACGCTTGTTCTTGCACCAGAAAGTATGCATCTGAATTCTCTAGGGACTACCGCAGTCCTTCGGCTTCTTGTCGCAGCACACTGATCGATGTCTTTCAGCTTGTAGTTGAGACTCAAGAAACCGAACTGATTCACACAGTGAGTTCAAACAGCTTGTGCCAGCGGTAGTGGCTAGTAAGTCGAACAAGACAGGACTTTGGGGTTGTCTCACCATCTTCAAGATAGTTTTCCTTAGCTGTTTTACCAGCTTTGTTGGAGACCAACAAGGATGTCTCACTATCCTGAACCTTATCTACATTACTTCCTTTACCATTTCTTAATAAGGCACTCTTCCCCAATATTCTATAAGCATTCTAAAAGAAGAAACAAGCAGACACATAAGAGGTTTAGCATGTAGTATATGAAACTCATTTCGGTGAACCAATTCATTAGTAAGGTGGACATGATTAAACTACCAAGTCTTCTATTGCCAAGTAGTACATAATAAAAGCATCAAACAAACATATATATATATATATATGTCCTATGGTCACTGAATTGTCTTGCCAAATCAAAACAGAGACATGGTTCAAATCATACCAGTTCAAGACAAAGCAGCATTGAAAGAATACAAAGCGTGGGAAGCTACATGGCACAACAAGATTTTAGATGGGTACCATGGGTCTACATGTACAACAACACTATTGGCTCTGTTGTGATGCTAGTAATGTGCATGATATGAGAAGTCAATTGTATACACAATTGAAATTGAAATCAGTGGAGCTATTTATAAGAGCAAACCTATTAAAGAAACATGCTTAAACATACATGTTGTGCTATTGGAGTTTTGATTGGATCCTTCAATTTAAAAATAAGTTTGTATGAGTAAATACAGTGATACAAGAGCAAAGCAGTATGCACGATAGCAATGGAATCTTAAATGGGAACAGTTGTTCTTTAGGTTTAAGCACTTGTTCTACATGAACAGGGTACAGTAAGACGTAGGAATATCCCTACTCTTAGGGCACACTCCCGCTCGACGTGTATGCATGGAGGGATTCGACATTGGCACGCAATTTCTCTGTTGCCCCTTAGAGGTTAGTGCTAAGTTCATCATTTTACTTGAGTTAATGCCACCACTCATCCTGAATACTATTTAACATTGGCAGGGATATGAGTCTTGTGTCTTTGTTAACTGGCTGGATGAAGAATGGCATGGCAGGGCTCGGAGTGTTATCACCAAGCTCGCAGAAGATAACGTAAAGCTGAAGAAGAAACTGGCTGATCTGGAATGTACAATCAATACGATGAAGCAAGAAAGAATCAATCACAGGCAACATATGAAAGCAAGAGACAAGAAGGAACTAGCATGTGTAGTTGTGGTTGTCGCATTAGCAATGTTCTATGCGTTGTTTGCAATGATGATTAGGGGTTTTGTTTGATAGTATTGCTAAAACACATCTAGATGTGCTCTAAGTAATGGACATCTAGGTCCTATACCATTGATGTTACGTGAAGATTCGTGCAGATATTTTCCTTTGTCTTTTTTTTCTTTTCCTTTGTAGTTTGATTATAACTGGCTTTATCAATAAGAATAGCTCAATGTATTGCTTGCCAACTATCCTACTCCGTTCGTACTAGTACCCCCTACATAATCCCAAAACTCATTCCTTGTTTTTTTCCTGAAAAAAGTAACCAGCCAAATAGCCAATAGGAGTCCTGCGCAACCTCGGGAATTTGGAGCGACTGGGTACAAATAATTGTGGTTGATTATATCAGCGGTTAGATAATACGTCAACCCCCGCTTCAATTGGCATTTCCTCTTCTCTGCATACCCCCCTTAAGTTTCCACCATCTTCATCATCCCCGGCAGGCCGCACTACACACTGGCACACATTCTGCAGCCATGTCGAGCGACAGCGAGGACGACAGTTTGGCCAGCAGTCTAGCGCCCGGTGATAGGTCAACATCGGAATCATCCCGCTCGTCTTCCATGAGTCCGGCGTCAAGCCCATACCTCGATTATATCCGGATCATGGAATGGACGTCGCCTCCGGAGTCATCAGAAGAAAACCAGATGGACAAGGAGCCGTCGGAGGACGAAGATGATGATGAGGAGGAATGGCCGAATGAGGAGGAGGAATAGGATGACGACAGCAATGGCAATGATGACGACAACGGCGATGAAAAGCCAATGGTCAGCGGCAAGAAGCGTCCTCGCCAAGACGATGTTGCAGGGCCATCCAACAACAACAACAAGAAGGACTAAATTAAGCAGACTGTATATATCTCTGTTTCCGTTCACTCATATTAATTTGTTATGTCTGCTTATCCTGTCAATCTCATCGCAGACGGTTAGTAATACATATTCGACAGAGATCTTCTACATCATCGCCCGCAGGTTGGTTTGTTGAACTGTGTGCCCTAACAAGCACATAATTCACAAAAAGACCATATGGGCTATCTATAATGATCGCACACAATTATGATTACCGACCTGTTTGCCGGGTATCACACACATCTTGTTACGCCGAATCGTTTGTGTTCACCTTGATCATCACAAATGGTTCATCGGAGCAAACTGTATGTCGTATTCGCACACACCTTGATCTGGTTACCTGTTTCTGTTGTTATGTCTCATCGCAAACGGTTCATCTGGATCAACCGTATGCCCAGCATTGCACACGCAACTAAAATCTGAACCGTGCTTGATGTATCATTCATCACAAATGTTTTGCGTATTTTTTGACTGGTTTTTACATCATAGTTTGCGATTAATGCATCACACATAGTTTCGTCAAAGGGTCTTTGATCATAGTGTCGCATTAGCAGTATCATGCAGTAGTGCGAAAACAAGGTCTTTGGAGCAGACTATGCTATTTGACGAAGCACATATCGCGTTGGTTACGGCTAGCTCCTCAGAGGAGGATTCGGAGACAGATGACCAGTCCTATCCCCCCCTGGAGGTGTATGCTCTAACTTGGCAGGGTTATGTTGCTCATATCATGTGTATGGTGTCTTGCATTGCTATGTCATTTGCTTAGTTTAGACATGCTTTGTGTGAATGCCACCTGTTTAGTGTCTAATTACCATATATGTGAATTATGCAATGCCATCTTGTTGCAAGACATTATATATGTGAATTATGCAATGCTATCTTGTTGCAAGGCATTATATATGTGAATTATGCGATGCCATGATGTTTAGCCAATCATCATATATGTGAATTATATCATGCTATCCTTTTTTGTATTACGTGTTCCATTTGTCGACAACGTTTGTATACTCAACTACTCTTCCTGTGCATCAGCCATTTGAAGCAGTGATGAAAGTATCTAGAGTGAAAACAAGGTATTCAGAGGGGACAATGCTACCTGCTAAAGCAGTCATCTTGCTGGTTACAGCTAGCTCCTCAGAGGAGGATTCAGAGACATATGACCAGTCTTATTTCCCCCCTGAGCTCTATGCTCAAACTTGGCAGGGTTATATTACTCATGTCATGCATGTTGTATTGCATTGCTTAGTTTTTAGATCATATATGTGATTAGCATCTGCTTACTTGCTTAGTACATAAATCATATATTTGAATTATATCATGTCATCATGTTTATATAGACAACATCTATCTGAATTATGGCATGCCAACCCATTTAATAAAGACATCATATAGTTATATCATCTCATCTTGTTTAGTGTTTATAGTCATCATATTTTGAATTATGTCATTCTATCCATGAATTATATCATGCTATCATGTTTCCATAGGCGGCTTGTATGTGAATTATGGCATGCCAACCTATTTAATAAATACATTATATAGTTACATCATGTCATCCTGTTTACATAGTCATCATATTTTGAACTATGTCTTTCCATCCTTTTTAATTAGCCATCATATATGTGAAATTGTGTCATGATATCCTATTTAGTTAGCCATCATATATGTGAAATTGTGTCATGCTATCCTGTTTGGTTAGACAACATAAATGTGAATTATTTCATGCCCTCTTTTATTCCCCACTATCCATTGCACTTGTCTATCATACAATGTCTGTACATTCAATTACTTTTCTTGTTTATCAGCCATTTGAATTGGAGAGGGTGATGGTAGTATCTAAGGGAGTAACAATACGGTCTTCAGAAAAGATAGTGTTACCAGTCGATGCAGATAGAACAATAGTTGTACTTGCCCAAGAACCAGCCCCACCACACATAACCCAGACTCTCGCAGATTGTACCCCTACCCAGTTGGACAGAGACCAGCTACACCACTTCTAACCCCAACCCCAATAGATAGTAACCCATTTCCAGATGACACAGCACTGTCTCCACCACAGAGCACCCAAACACGAGCAGTTAGTAAGGGAACTGCAGTGCCCAAAGCACGAGGACCACCACTTTTAATCCCAACTCAACGCTTAAAGCAGAAGAAGAATTGTTCTCAGGTCAGGTGATGTAGCTATGGCTCATACTCCTTTGCTCTTGTATCACTGTATTTACTCATACCAACTATTTCCAAATTTGAAGGATGGAATTGAAACTCCAATGGCGCAACTTGTTTTAAACCTGTTTCTTTAACTGGTTTGCTGTTGTATCTTGCTCTATGTTGATTTCAATTTCAATTGAATAAACAGTTATGTTCTCATACCATGCACATTACAAGTGTTGTTATTGCTCTGTAGTTTCCCATACTTATATTATGTCTATTCTGCTTTGTCTTAAACATATACTATTTGAACTGTGTCTCTATCTTGATTTGGCAACAAAAACTAGAATGATGTAGACCATACAGTGACATGGTACATAGATATATGTTTGTTTCATGTTGTTATCCTGTCCACTTTACTACTGAACTGATTTACCAAAATGAGTTTCATATACAACATGGTAAACCTATGATGTGTCTACTTGTTTCTCTTTTAGAATGCGGACAAAATATTGGAGAAGAGTACCCCGTTATGCAATGGTAAAGGAAGTAATGCAGATAAGGTTCAAGATAGTGAGACATCCCTGTTGGTCTCCAAGAAAGCTGATAAAACTATACTGAAGACACCGAGACAACCCCAAATTCCTGTCTTGATGTAGCGTTCGAGTTACTCGCCACTACTGCTGGCACCAGCTCTTCAAACTCGCTACCTAAATCAGTTTGGCTTCTTGAGTCTCAACTTCAAGTTGAAATACATCGATCATATGTTCTGCGACAAGAATCCGAAGGACTAAGGAAGTCCCTACAGAAATCAGATGCATACTTTCTGGTGCAACAGCAAGCGCTGGAGAATTTAAGCGCCAAACAAGAGAAAGCTAATAAGCTTGCTAAGCATCTTGCCAGCATTATGGGTACCCAGGATATTGTTTCTTGAGCTCTTCTGAAGTGGTTTCAGTTCTGGACTTGTTTTGCTGCAGAGTTTATTTGCACTGGTCGCCAACTTTGACAACCAGTGTATGTGATATGCTGCTTTGTTCCCTATATTTGCACTGGTGGCGAACCTTGATGCCCAGTGGATGTAATATGTGTAATAGCCCTGATAGCCTAGCGTAAGTTGCTTGCTTATTTATTTCCTCGTTATCTTGTTTATTTATTTGCTTGTAGTCAGTGCATTTCTTTTTCCAAGGTTTGCTAGTGGCCGCAATAACCTAATTTTTAAAAAACTAGGCCACAATAACTATGAGCTGCATATTTATTGTAGTGACCATGGGCCTCCTACGGGCCGTAGAAACAATGCGCCTTCTATGGGCCGTAGCATCAATGGGCCTTCTACGGGCCGTATGATCGATTGGCCAAACATGGGCCAATAATATACTGCATTATGGGCCGTTAACGGGCTAGAGTTGGAATCGTCCGTTCATGGGCCGACCATAATGGGCTGTATTTGATGACGCTATGAAAACAGACCAATGGATTAATGGGCCTCAAACGGGCCGACTATAACCATGGGTTGAATTTGGCCCACAAGCAGAAAAGGCCAGTAATGGGCCGTAAGTAACCGAATGCTGGAAATGAGCCCAAGAATAAATGGGCCCTAAGAAGGCAAAAAGATAACACGGGCTGGAAACGGCCCAATGGAATAATGGGCCGTTAATGGGTATAAAGCGATACACTGTTCATTACGGGCCAGTTTCACCACGGGTCGTTAATGGGCCTCATATGGGTCAAAAGACGTCATGGGCCATACATGGGCCAGAAGTTACAACGGGCTAGAATCATATTGGACGGCCCAGATGACACTACTGGGCCTAATTCAAATAGGCCGTAATGGGTCGTGACTTAGCGGGCTGTAAATGTACTATGTGCGAATAGGCCATTAATAGGCTTTCCGTGGGCCGGCCCTCTACCTTTTGACCAAGTCAAACGGGTCAGCCTTTTCATCGAAATGGCCCTCTATTGCGTCGTGCCACGTGTCGATGTATCATAGGCGCCTTCGGTCCAATGAGTGCATGATATCTGTCCCAACGGTTAGCCAACACGTGGTTCCTCTAGCCATTGAGAATTTTACACATGGAAAATCCCCATTGGTCCTGACTGTTAACGGGTTATCGGGTCCAAACTGGAACCCGATAGCTTAATGGTGACCCGTTACGATGGATGTCACATGTCGGTTACCCTTGACGAAAGCAATTCTATGATGCATGATTTATCGTCATGGAAGTGGACACTTCCGTGATGATAATTTTGGTAGTGTCATGGAACACTTCTACGACAGCACAAGTATGACTATCTTGATTCTGTCATAAAATCGTCATGGATGTACATGCATGATAGAAAACGTGACCTACTGCGACAAACATGTATCATCACGGAAGTGTATTTTTTGTAGTGAGTAGTCATCAGATGGGTGACCGGATGGGAACGGGACTCGATGTTAAAACTAATGGGATGGGTCACTATAAACGTTTAACTGTCTTTAAACGTATATAGTGCTCTGTCCTATTAGTTGAACCTCGAGGTCTTTGTTTTGTAATTTTTGACATTTTTTGTTTTTTGAACACATGTTAATTGGCTCGAAAGAAGGTCTATCGCGTTACTTCACGACATCTTTCCAAAAAGAGTGATATGACTTCTGTCAACCTATAAGGCATGTCTGTTAAATTAACCTTGAGGTACTTGTTCTCAAATTAACCTATGGGCCTTGCAGGAGTGCTGCAATGTGCCAGCGTCAATTGCAAGATGAGCCAGCAAGCTAGCAGTGGAGTTTCCAACGTGCTCAAAGTGCATGCAACATATCTACTCTTATAAAAAACCGAGTTGGTGATGATGGTGTGCCTGCCATCCTGCAATATAGACCGTCCGATCTATATGTGACAGATAGAAAGCAAACTATGGCAATTTTGCAAAAAGATACCCGCACCCCTCTCCACATTTGCAGATAAGGCCTTCCCTCGTTCATCTTCGTCACCCACGAGATAAACAGCTCGTATAAATGCATCTTGATGTTCCGTGCAATGCATGGGTCTCTTGCTAGTTGAGTAGAAAGAAGCATCCCGGGAAATTAATGCGTGCTTAGCGAGGCCTTTGCTCAAAGAGCAAGTGTATATAAGATCATGGTTAATAGTATAGCCAACTCTTGGATATAAGAAAGTGCCATGTCATCTATAGCCAATCTTATAGCCAACATGTATAACAATTAGCTACAAGTATGTGCTACTTTATTAATACATGGCCCACCTTCCACTCTGGCATAGTGCCTAGGAGCACGTGCTGCAGTTGGCTCTTGCATGAGTGCCCGCTTACATTCTATCTCATATCCTCTCTCCTCCAACTAAGCATCGAAATATTAATTTACTCCTTACAGCCTGCTGATTGTACCTTACTGTACTTGCTCTAAGGTACACTCGGCAGGCTATAAGGACGAGGATCAAGAAGCGATATGAGCTGCTGGATATACTATAACTAGGTGTCCCACGGAGGCCGAGGAATATGGTGAATGCATGAGGTGGGCGATGTATGATGTGTTTCGGCGTGCTTCACACGTCAATTATCATACGGAAACTAGCAAGATGCCCGTGCATTGCACGGAACATCAAGATGCATTTGTATGAGTATTTTATCTTATGAGAGAAAATGATGAATGAGGGAAGGCCTTATTTGCAAATGTGGAGAGGGGTGTGGGTATCTTTTTGCAAAATTGCCACAGTTTGCTTCCTATCCATCATATATAAATCAGACGGCCTATATTGCAGGACGGTAGGCACACCATCATCACCAACTCTGTTTTTTATAAGAGTAGAGACATATACCTAATTAAAATACACATGCCAAACCTATAGGTGTTTTTTCCCAATGATATAGAGATGTTGTTACACTTTATTACATGTTTATTATTATTTAACTGCAGGTAACATTACAACCAACTTACGAAAATAATGGTAGTTTATAATGGTATTATCATTGGACTGCCACTTAGGATAAATGATGAGGTGGATGAGAGAGACCATAAGAAAATGCATGTCTTCTCTTGATTAATAGATGATCTATTAGCAACAATATGTCTCACCAAATATTTATCGTGTTATAAAAGATAAGACTAAAAATAACCCACTGCAACATATTTTAATGTCTCCTCTAGATTACGTGACAGGCTTAAGATAAAACTATCTTATCAAGCACTGTGCATGCTCTAAATAGTAACAAATTAATATTTGGGTAGTCGACAATAACATGTGAGATTATGAATATATCTTTTTGCAAATATATCAGAACAAAATGTTCTTTGTTTGCTGATAGAAAAGAATGTTCAATGTGACTGATTACCTCCATGCTGGTTTTGACTACTTTAATTTAAAAATGAACCATGTGTTTTCTTTGGTAACACAAAATTAGTAACTAAATGGTGATTGGACACCATGTCATGCCACGTACGTATGTGCAGCAAGCAAGATTTATTCACGTACAGGGCAAGCTTGTACCCCCTAGTGATCTAAACACTCTTATGTTAGTTTATGGAGGGAGTACTTAGAGAAAAGTAAAGAAAAGAAATGGGGAAGCTGACTACGACAACATGTGAAGTTGTGAACCCACATGTTGTATGAGCACGTGCCCCGCAAGTCTCCATGGCTTCACATGAATGTTCGGGATGGTTCACAGATAGCGCAGTAATTTCTGCGTTGCACTAGGATGTGCAAGGTGGCAACAATCTGAGTGCTAAATAGTTGATCCAATGGCTGGTTTTGTTTGGATTCTCCAACTATTGACCATTGGATAGAGTGAATGTAACATCCCAATTTTTTATTTGGATGTTATACATAGGTCATCATATGCATATCATATTTTATTTGCATATTTGGTTGTGATCCTAGAAATCTTAAGCAACTCAAGGACCCAAGGAGAGAGTTGGGGATTTCATAAAATTTCATATTTGAATTTTATCAAATTTGAAAAGGGGATCATTTTGATTTTAATATTTTTCTCTCCAATTATTTCCAATATTAAAAATAAAAGAGAGAAGATAATATGACTTCTTCAAAAGAAAGGAATATTGGAGAAGAAAATTTAAAATCAAATTAAAATTTTATTTGGATTTTATTTGCTATTTTATTTTGAATTTAGAAAAATATGCATTTTAGAAAATTGCATTTTTAGGCCAGAAAAATGTTCACTTTGTTCTAAATAATAGGTTTAGACGGTGAAATTTTTTCTGGTATTTTTGGAATTTTTTATATAATTTATTAGGATTTTCTTCGGGCGAAATTTTATTTTAAAAAAAGTTTCCCGCGAGGCGCCGCCATCTTCCTCCCACGCCATCGCATGGACGTCGAGGAGTCCGACTCGGACTCCCCTGGCCACACCCTCCCGCAAGGCAGCCCCCCACGCCCTTATAAGCCGCTGACCCCCGCCGCCTCCTCCTTACTTCGCCCCGCCACCGCAAGCCCCGCAGCACCGCCTCCCACCGCCACCAGCGCCGCCCGCCACTGCCGCACCTCGCCCGCGCCACCGCACCGCCGCCCGCGCAACGAGCCGCCGCCGCCGCCCCTGCCTCGCCCGCGCCGTCGCCGCCGCCGAACCAGTAAAACCGATCCCGGGTTTTTCCCCGGTTTTACCTTCCGGTTTTTTAGAAGTTAGGGTTTTCTTTTGGTTTTCTGGTTGGATCTAAAGTGCAGACGTTTGTCCGTTATTACTCTGTAGTGAACGTTTTTGTTCATTAGGGTTTCATAGCGAATGTTCATTCGTAAGGGTTTTTCTTTTATTTTATTTTTGGCCAGGACATATCCACAATTATTTTTATCACAAATCAGTCCCTGATCTTCAAACCCTCGCAACTTTTTGCTCGCTTGTCCAAATCCAGTGAAACCAATGCCAAAATCTTCATCTTGTTCCCCTCTTTCTAGATAACCAACTTGAACATGGTTTTGAAAATTTAAAATTTGGTTGCAAGCAGATTTGAATTCAAACTTCTTTTGATCGTAGTTTGAGTTTCGTAGATCTGATTTGGTTGATTCTTTTTGCAAATCGAAGCTCTTCAGTTGAACTTTCAGTTTGGATCTTTTCTTTTGTGTTTTACCCCTGCATCTTTCTTGATTACTTATGTGTGCTATTGTTTGTTCACGATAGAGTTTCATGAGTGTGAAGCATGCTACTATGAGTCACTAGGGTTTTCAGATCGTCAGCAAGGCAAGTAAACACGTTGATCATATCCCTTATTACCTAGTTTTTATGCATTAGTATCAATCCTCAAACATTGCATGAGTAGGATCTGTTTAACATGTGGGTTTTGGGAAGTAGTTGTTGAGGTAGTACATATTGCCCTTTTATTCAAACCTTGGGAGTTACTATGTTACGCTTATTATACTTTGTTATGCTATGCTCGTAGACGTGGTTTGGTTTGAGTGATTCATGATAGTTGTGAGTATTATTATGAACTAAGGGTTGTACTTAAGGTGGCTACTTTAACACACATTTGGGTGGATTGGTTTGTGGGCACCTGGGGAAATCCAGTGTTGTCCAAAGGAGAATCCCGGGGTATCCGTCTGATTTTCCTATGGTTCGCCACCCAGGCTCAAAGGATCATTATGTTATTCATGCTAGAAACTTCCGTGTGCAGACAAAAGCCATTATGGGCTCTGTCATAGTTGAGTAAGTTGTGGGAATCCTTTCCATGATGGGCTAGCAGATGTAGGGGATAGTAGGTGTACCGGCCTATCTATCGGTTAAGGGGACCTCTTCGGAAAGACTGTGTCTCGGTTATCTGTTTCTCAAACATCATGCAGTGTGAGAAATATAATGGAGGAGATCGAGTCTTGTGGGGAAAGTGCGCAAAACTTTGCAGAGTGTATAAACTAATCATGGTTAGTCGTGTCCCCGGTTATGGACATCTTGAGTATCTGGTGCTTGAATTACTATGTTGATCTCATCAGTTTACTTAATTAACTTGTTGGGTTAATGATTGTTAATTTTGGGATTGAGATGGGGTTACCATTCTCAATGTTTTCAACAAACATTGTAGTTAAATAAAATATATTCCTTTGTTGTAGGGAAAAACTAGCTTTCTACAAAAATAACCATAGAGCCTCCACCAGCCATATATGCATATAGTTATAGATGTTACTTGTTCATTTCTCTATAGTGTTATCTTGCCAGCATATTCCATGTGCTGACCTACACATGTTGCAACGTGTTATGTTGTAGAGTTTTCAGATGAAGAGTAAGGTGCGCTAGGTCATTGTCGTGCATACAGTTATGCCGTTGGAGTTGATGGACTCATTTTACCTTTGAAGCTTCCGTTGTTATCTTCATTAGATGGCCTTCGGCCATATTATTGTAATAAGTACTCTCTTTGAGACATTCGATGTAATAAGTGTGTGATTGAACTCTGTTATAAATCCTTCAAGTACTGTGTGTGTCAGCATTACCGATCCATGGTTGACACTTATACACAGAGATTTGACCATTTGAGGTCGGATCGCTACAGTGAATCAATGGCTTACATTCAAAGTTATTCTCACACTATAGAATGGTATAGGAACATGGAGAGATTTGGCGGATTTTATATTGTTGAATAATATAACATATTATGAGTGCAGACGCTCCACCGCGAGGTTCCTTGCTCCTTCTCGGTCGTTGGTAATCTATGTTCTTCCACTTTTTATGACATGAGATTTGCTCATCCTTCTGCCAACATGCGGGACATCTAGCATCAAGGCGCACGTGTCATGCAAGAAAATGGAGATAAGCAGTGCGTAAGTGAGTCGTGCACTTCGATGGCATGTACTACTAAAAGTGCTAGTTATCGACTAGAGGGAGGGTGAATAGGAGATTTTTATGGAAGTCTTAAAAACACGAGGTCTTTGAAGACAATCAATCAAGTTGAACCTATATGATATGCAGCGGAAGATAAACTACACTAGATAGACCATAGTCAAGTAAGCAATAGAGAGAAAGCATGAATACTGATGGCATCTAGGTACAACAGATCAGAATGGAAGACAATATCAAGCCAAACAGGTAATAGTCTTCGCACAGTGAAGTCAAATAGACCAGTCAAGCAAGCAATGACTTCACGAAGACAAACTGAAATGTAAAGAAGGTAGGAGATAGAACCAGTAGCTTGGTGAAGAGAAGGATTTGGTAGACCAGTTCAAGTTGTTGTGACAACTGTACGTCTAGTTTGGGAGGCTAAGATTGAACTCAGAAGACTATGTCTTCACCTTATTCCCCTTGAGCTAAGGACACCTAGTCCTGGCCCAATCACTCTGGTAAGTCTTCAAGGTAGACTTCCAAACCTTCACAGACTCCATTCACCGGTGATCCACAATGACTCTTGGATCCTCAGAACAAGACGCCTAACCGGCTAGAGGATGCACAGTCCTCAAGTGTAACAAGTCTTCAGGTCGCGTGGATAGAAAAACTTCAGTGATGCCTAACACTCTTTGGCTCCGGGTGTTTTGGGCTTTGTCCTCGCAAGGGTCTATCTCAAAGGCTTTGGAGGTGGGTTACTCTCAAACGACAAAAGCCATGTAGGGGGTGGGCTATTTATAGCCAGGAGGCAACCCGACATGATATGTCCTAAATGACCCTGGGTCACTAAGGAACCGACACGTGTCCAATGGTCGGATTTCAAACACACGCAGCAGCTTGGCATGGGCTACAAGCAAAGCTGACTCATCCAACTCTGGATAAGATTTTCTCTCATTGTATTCACTTGAAGACATAGGATTTGGGTTGAGCATCACGCCAGTCTTCTGACTTTGTTCACTTGGACCCCACTTAATAGTTCAGTGGTTCCTATGACTCAATAAAGAAGAAAATGAAACTACGAAAGAAACTATGTCTTCGCACTTCATAGTCTTCAAGTGAATGTCTTCACACGTCACTATCTTCAACGTGAATGTCTTCACGAACTACCATTGTCTTCATACATTTTTAGGGGTCATATCTGGTAGGAAAAACGAATCAATGAGGGACTTCTACCTGTGTTATCCTGCAATTCTCACAAACACATTAGTCCCTCAAGCAAGTTTGTCGTCAATACTCCAAAACCAACTAGGGGTGGCACTAGATGCATTTACAATCTCCCCCTTTTTGGTGATCGATGACAAGCTTGTTGAAGTTTTCAACGGGGATAAAATTATGTGGAAGTTAAAGTATGTGGTCATTGGCTTCATAAGTTGAAAGAGATTCCCCTTGAAGATGTGCATCTAAATATTTTGCTTTTGAATGCAAATGCACATGGCAGGTTTTGCTCTGTGGAGATCTTCTTCAACTCATGAAGACAATTCATCATGCATACACAAATGTAATTAATATAATGAAATGCATAATGAGAAATGGGCATCTACAGAATGACTTCATGTGGAATTTATCATCGCAATAAACTATAGCAGCAAAAGTGGCAAACGACCATCAAGTTTAAAGTGTTACAACTCAAAAGCCAACAGTTCAAGAACGGGAGTTGTAAAAACTTAGAAAAAATAAGCACCCGACCCATATGAACCCGCTTGAAGATTATCAACTCATATGCTTCTCCCTCTTTTGCCAGGAATGACCAAAAAGGTTTGAAGACATAGAGTGTCTATTCGTCCCCAGGCGGTGTTGCTGAAGATGTTGGGGCAGCCAGGTCTGATGCAGCGGGGCCTGATGCAGAATCATGGTGGAGTCAAGCCATCGTAGGGGAAGTGGCATCGTCTTCTTCATGACTCTAGCAACAACGGTTGGAGCCGAAGATGAATGCTCTGAATCTTCAATGGAAGGATTTGGACACCAACTTGTAGACTATGGAGGCCTGGAGTCAAACCTGAAGTGTTCAGTGAAGCCATCTGCCCGTAGATCGTCTTCAGAATAGAGCATTGTGAGGCTCTTCTAGGCACGCCGACAGGCTTCATGAGCAACAAATGAGTTCTTGGTAGCAAGGCTGCGAATGCGATTGACATCAACCAAAAGACTTTGCATTTGGCGCTTCATCCAATCATGATGCCTATCTTATTTCTGATCAAGTGATACGAGAGGCTCCCTGTCATTCAGGATGCGAGTATGCTTCTTAGGCCTTTGGGCTACTATGCTAGCTGTTGCATCAGTGTGGGCACGATGCGGCAGCCTAAGCTGACCGACAAAAGGACCAGCAACAGTAGTGATTGGATTTGGCACATGAATACCTTCAAGTGGTTGAGTGAAGCTTTGGAAGGCCGCATTGTCTTCGCGAATCAGCTCCTTTGCAGGCTCAGGGTATATGGTTTCATGATACATATCCACTTCAGGAAGAAATACAACATGGTTGCATGCTGAAGCTTGATAGTTGATTCTGGAGTGAAGCTTAATGAGCTGCATAACCCATGGAGCATAGAACTTGAGGCCAAACAGATCAATTCCTGAGGCATCCAACTGATGGATGAAGGAGTCTTGAGTATTGAATTCGATGCCATTGATGATATAGAAGACCAATGTCTTCATGGTGCCCTCAATCTTGGCATGAGGAGAATGACCCTTAATAGGCCACAAAGTCTGCCTCAAAATGTGATATATAGTGCGGGGCAGGTACTTGAGGTATTGGACATAGAATTCCTTGGGGTATTCAACATCAACTGGCAAAGGCTTCATCATACTAAGCTTTTGACTCATCTTGGGCTCAGGCTTCTGGAAGATACTCTGCAATTCTTGCTCATAGAGCTGACAACCTGGCTCATATAGATCACCAGGAGTGGGCAGGGAAGTGAGCTCGATGATATCTTGAGCTTTGGCTTCATGATGAACATCGCCTGACATCCACTCAAGGACCCATGTCTTCGGATCCCTGTTGTAGCCTGATATATGGAGGGTGGAAAAGAATTGCAGCAGTAGCTCTTCATTCCAGTGCTCCTTGTCTACGATAAAAGGGAGCATACCAACTTTGCGAAAGCCGTCAAGAGCCTCTTCAAGGCATGGCAGCCCAACAATGGCATCATAATCCAGACGCTTGTGGGGAAAGATCCTGTCCCGGTTGTATAGAATGCATGAGTAGTAGCTGCATTGCTGGTGGCCCCAGAACCTGTCACAGGAGATCTTTGACATCTTTTATGGATTCTTGGTCGAGTAGAACAATGTGTTGTGCTCTCTGAAGCTGAGCACACTGAAAGGGCCTTGTGTGGTGACGACACTTGGCATCCTTGGCAGCCTTGGCTTAGGCTGCTGCGTTTGAGGCCTTTGCTCCACATGATAGTCATACTAGGGACCTGGAGCAACTGGAGGCGTCATAATGGGCCACTTGATGCTTATGAGCTCACCTTCACAATTGAAGGCCCTTGCCATTGTATGTGGAACAGGTGGAGCAGCAGCAACATCCAGGAGGATGGCTGAAGATCTTCTGTGGCTTCAGGCTGAGGGGTGGCTTCAGGAGGAGCATTCACTTCTACCATGACAACGTCATTGGCTTCAGTGGCAGTGGCATTGGCATCATCAGGTGTAGGAGCTTTAGCGATCGCAATGACTGGTGGGTCAGGCACAATCACATCTTCATGTACAGTTGGTTCAATGGTAGGGGGATAATGTCACAATCTTCTTCTTCTCTTTCATCGGCTGATGCAGCCGGAATATCTTCAGCCTCTTTGGCTTCAGACTCTTGAGCAGTAACTGAAGGGATGGCTTCAGAAAACACTTGACATGCTACTGAGCTTGTGGTGTGCACATCCTCTTGAAGAATGCTTGACATGGAGACCGTGGGCCAAGGGCCTTTGCGAAGCCTTTGTAAAGATGGTGACGCCTGCGGTGATGGAGTGGTCTTCTCCATGTCTTGTGGTGTGTCTTGTGGGGTCTCAATCACTGGAGTTGTGACTTGAGCTGGCGGTGTGCGAGGTATGACTTCATGCAATGGGGAGTTGGGGTGGTGCTCTTCCCAGAAATCATCTTGTGCGATTGGCGTCGTAGGACCGCCAATGTTAATCTATTCACTACTCGTGGGAGCAGGCGATGATACCACCTTGGGCATGAGCTAGGGGAACTGAGGAAGGACTTCATCATCTTCAACATTGTCTTCATGACCAATGTCTTCAGCTGCGGTGGTGTCCGCGGCTGGAATATCTTCAGACACATGAGCCTCTATGGGAGCAAGCTCATGAACAACCAGACAACACTCACGGTTGGAGGATGCAAGAAGGGCAACTGAAATGGGTTCCACAAGTAATGGTTCTTGAGGTGCGGCATGATCTCTGCGAGAAGACTTTGAAGACTTTGTCTTCAGCTTTTTCTTGGATGGAGCAGCATCATTATGCTTTCGCTTCTTTGCTTCAACTTCAGCCTGCTTTGTCTTCTTCTGTGCAGAAGCTGCTGAGGGGACCTTTGGCTTCGAGCCAGTCATGCTAGCAGGGAAGACAATGCTTGGTCTTTCCTGCCTTGGAAATTTCAGTTTCAACAGCAGCAAGCTTCTTTTTCTTGGCAGCCAGCTTGGGGTCAATGCCTGGACGCCCAAGGGATTTTCTCTTCAGGGCTTCATTGTGAGCCTGTACACACTTCTCAGCATAGTACTTCATGCGCTCCCTGGAGCCTTTGGCTTCATTGCGACGCTTATGGAATTCCTCTTTGAAATCGGCCATCATCTTCTTGAAGTTTTCAACATCAGTGACATTGAGCTTGGCCATGTGCTTCTTGAATAGAGCCTTCTCATGGTCGATTTTGTTCTTCAGCTCAACAATCTTTTGAGAGATAGCAAGCTCTTTGGCTACACAGCCCTAGAATGTGATGCTGATGTCAATGGGCAGCTGTAGATCATCAATGGTGAGAGTAGTGTATTCAAACCATACATCAATGAAATTGTTGAGTATGTAAGCATCAAAGAGGGGCAAATCTTTAAAGATCTCAGCCTCCTGTTTGCTCTTGATCATCATCTCTAGAGCATCATCAGCCAAGTCTTCATCACTGGACAGATCTATGACATCCTCTTCATTGCGCAGGATGCTAGCTGGAGTGAGGCCATGCCCTGAAATATTCTTGGGCTTCTTGGACTTCTTGGAGATGTGTGACAAGTCATCGGACTGCACACTGGATTCAGGAGGTGCAGATTGCAATGGCTTCACACTTGAGGCCTTTGAAACAGTAGTAGATTTTGAAGCCTTGGACTTTTTCTTTGGCTTCAGGGGCTCTGGAACATCCTCATGTTCCTCTTCACCAGCAGCTTCTTCAACAGTGGCCCTTTGTGCAACGATGTGGGAGAGAAGCCCATCAAAGCTATTGAAAGGACCAATGAGATTATGTTTAGCTTCATGACTGCCATCTGGCCTTGGAGCAGCTGGACCAGGGTTGAAGTCAATCCCCAGGTCCTTCTTGTTCTGGACTGCAGAAGCCCTCGCAAACTGGAAGTTTTGTTCAAATAGTTCGTCTTCATGACACCATCAGAGACTTGATGGGTCGGCATTTTCTGTCTGAGGTCCTCTGAGCATGCAAGGATAGAAGCCTTTTGCAATGGCTTCAGTCTTTGTCTTGGGGTGAAGCTTCCTGTACACAATATCAGCCCATGGTGGCCTCATAGCATTCTTCTTTGCATACTCAGGAGTAACATAGTGATACTGAAACCATTCCGCTGCCCAATATCTTCGAATCCATTGGACACGAGTTTTGCGTTCACCATAGGTTTCTTCAGGGTCAGACTTGTATTGGTCATAGAGATCTAGGGGCAGGTCCAAAGCAGTGTTGTCCCGATGCTGCCTACCACCCTTCTTTGTAAATTTTCCTCCAGCCATTGGCTTCAGACTAAATTGCTTCACAGTTGTGTTCGTCTTTAGTCGGCTGGTCAGATGGGAGCTGGCTTCAGGTGATCCAATGTGATGCTGTAAGAACTCTTCAAATGAATGCAGACTATGAGAACCAAGGGATTCTCCCACAAACATGTACCTGTGACAGCATTAGAGATGCGAGGGAAGGGGAAGACGTCATATGCATTCTCATAATATTTTAAAGATAAATCAGTTTGAAGACATTGACCTCATAGCACGAAGACATTGACTTATAGATGTGAGTTGGTTCTAGATTTGTACGAATCCATGAATAAGTACAAGTGAGGAATCAAACTAGATGTGAAGCATTCATAAGTGAAAGTACTTTGCAGAATATGAGATTCAGAATAGATGAGATCCAGATTTGCAAGTGTAAAAACAACTTTTGGAGTATGTGGGTAGTTCAATCAGATCTAATAAACGGTAAAAAGTGAGTTATTATTTACCGCACAAAGAACTGCTAGACTAGAAAGTTGGAGGCCGAGCAGTCCAATCTCCCGCACCCTAACTTGGCGGCGGAAGACACCTATGGCGGCGGCGGGAGGAAGATGTCCACGGCCGGCATGAAGACGACGTCAGAGTGGTCGCAGCAGCTAAGCGCTTCGTCTCCGGCAACGACGGAAGCTAGCACTGGCACTAGGGTTTGAGCGAGATGGCGAGGGAAGAAGAGATAATGACCACAGGGAGTGAAGTATTTATAAGAAGGAGGGACTGTGCAGTGCAATTACTCAGGTGCCCCTGGCGGTTCATATCTGAAGGACACGTGGCAAACATGCAACTTATTGAAGGTTGAGCCATAACCCCACGTGCGCCTGGTTTGTGGGGTGGTTGTTCCGGCTTCTCCGGTATTCAGGCAAAAGGGATAGAGATAATAAAAGCAAGTTTAAATGTGTGTCTTTGTATCTTCAGCTGACAACGACACAGTGAAGACATTCGACATGTGTCAACAGAATGCATATGAAGAGACAGAGAGAGTTTGAGGGATAACCACATAAAGGGTTAGGGTCCGATCACATTCACTTAGAGCAGAAAATGGCAACTTGAAGACATAGCTATAAGTGAATGTTGTAGAGGACATAACACACATATATATATATATGTATATCAGTAGAGACCATACCAACATTGCGAAGATAAACCTTGAAGACAAACCAATGTTGAAGACAAACCAATTATGAAGATAATGCACTCATGACGCCAAATGAGAATCGTCAAGAAAGGTTGGTGGTGGCGTTACCCACTGTATAGGAAATATTAGACCCAGACATGGTGCACAATTATCGTGGCACTCCAAAGTCAAATTCCACATTAATGTATTCACAGTCAGAGGGTAAGTCTTCATGAATTGAATATATATGTTACTTCGTGTGTTGTGCACCTAAGTCATCAATATGCATAAGCCTTAGGATGTGTGTCCATTCACAGGACATTCGAGGATTCTTAGATACTTAGCTCACACCGAAGCTTGCAAAACCTTTTCTCATCCAAGGGCTTCGTGAAGATATCTGCCAATTGCTCTTCAGTGTTGACATGAATGATATCAATGTCTTCCTTCAACACATGATCTCTCAGAAAGTGATGACGGATATGAATGTGCTTTGTCTTCGAATGCTGAACTGGATTGTTAGCAATCTTGATGGAGCTTTCATTGTCGCAGTAGAGGGGCACATGCTTCATGTTGATGCCATAATCCTTGAGGGTTTGCTTCATACAGAGAAGCTGAGCATAGCAAGATCCAGCAGCAATGTATTCAGATTTAGAAGTGGAGAGTGATACACAGTTCTGCTTCTTTGAAGACCAACCGACAAGATATCGTCCAAGAAAGTGACATGTGCCTGATGTGGACTTGTGGTCAACCTTGTCGCCAGCATAATCAGCATTTGAGAATCCAACTAGATCAAACTCTGAGCCCTTTGGATACCATAATCCTAGCGTTGGGGTGTGATCCAAATATTGAAGTATTCGCTTCACCGTGAGATGATGTGATTCCTTTGGTGACGCTTGGAATTGGGCACACATGCAAACACTAAGCATTATATCTGTCTAGATGCACATAAGTACAACAAAGAACCAATCATGGAGTGGTATACCTTTTGATCGAACTCTTTACCATTGTCGTAGGGGCCCAATTGGCCTTTGGTTGGCATTGGCATCGTGTACCCTTTGCAATCTTGCATTCCAAACTTCTTCAGGCAATCTTTGAGGTATTTTTCTTGTGATATGAAGATGGCGTTTCTCTGCTGGCGAGCTTGAATACCAAGAAAGAATTTTAGCTCTCCCATCATGGACATCCGATATTGCTCTTGCATCATATGCCCAAACTCATCACTGTATCTCTTATCAGTGCATCCAAAGATAATGTCATCCACATAGATTTGGCATACAAACAGTTCTCCATCACATGTCTTCGTGAATAAAGTGGGATCTAGAGAACCAGGTTTGAAGCCTTTGCTCTTCAGGAATTCTTTGAGTGTGTCATACCAAGCACGAGGTGCTTGTTTGAGGCCATACAATGCCTTGTTTAGTTTGTAGACCATATCAGGATGCTTTGGATCTTCAAAACCAGGTGGTTGAGCTAAATACACTTCTTCTTCAATTTTTCCATTGAGGAAGGCACTCTTCACATCCATTTTATACAGAAGAATGTTGTTGTGGTTAGCATAGGCCAGTAGTATACGAATGGATTCAAGCCTAGCCATAGGAGCAAAGGTTTCATCGAAGTCAATTCCTTCCACTTGTGTGTAACCTCGGGCAACAAGAAGGGCCTTGTTTCTGATGACTTGACCATGTTCATCTTGCTTGTTGCGATAGATCCATCTGGTGCCAATAATATTGTGCTTGCGAGGATCTGGACGGTCGACTAGCTCCTAGACATTGTTCAGCTCAAATCGTTGAAGTTCTTCTTGCATAGTTTCAATCCATTTAGGTTCCATGAAGGCTTAATCAACTTTCTTGGGTTCAGATATAGAGACAAATGCAAAGTGCCCACAGAAATTTGCTAGTTGTGTTTCTCTTGATCGAGTGAGAGGACCAGGTGCATTGATACTATCGATGATCTTCTCAATCTGAACTTAATTGGCAACCCGAGGATGAACAGGGCGAAGACTTTGCTCTTGTTGATTTCTATTTTCATCTTCAGCATTATCTTCAGACTGAGCATTGTATTCACGTGTAGTGGGTGTTGGGACAACAATTTCTTCTTCTACCTATTCCTCAGTGGGTATGATTTCTCCAGTACCCATTAGCTTGATAGATTCACTAGGATAAGCTTCATCTAGCACATTTGGCAGGTGCTCTCTTTGCGAGCCGTTAGTCTCATCGAACCGCACATATACAGTTTCAACCACTTTATAGTGAAAGAGGTTGAAGACTCTGTAGGTAAGTGAATCCTTTCCGTAACTAAGCATAAATTCTTCATGTGCTTTTGGTGCAAATTTAGAAGTGTAATGTGGATCCTTGATCCAGCACCTGGCACCAAAGACTTTGAAATAGCTAATGTTTGGCTTCTTGCTAGTTAAGAGTTCATAGGATGTCTTCTTGAAGAACTTATGAATATAAACTCTGTTGATGATGTGGCAAGCAGTATCAATGGCTTTAGGCCAGAACTTTCTTGGAGTCTTGTACTCATCCAGCATCGTACGAGCCATCTCAATGAGGGTTCTATTCTTACACTCCACGATGCCATTCTGCTGAGGTGTGTACGGAGCAGAGAGCTCATGAGTGATGCCCGGTGTATCAAGATAAGTGTCGAAGCCAGTGTTCTTGAATTCCATGCCATTTTCACTCCTGATGTGCTTGATCTTGATGCCATAATTGGTCATGGCACGATTGTCGAAGCATCTGAAGGCATCCTGCACTTCAGTCTTATAGAGAATTATGTGCACCCAGGTGTATCTCGAATATTCATCAACAATGACGAAGCCATAGAGATGTGCAGTGGTAGTAAGGGTAGAGTAGTGAGTAGGGCCAAATAAGTCCATGTGTAGCAGCTCGAAGGGGAGTGATGTAGTCATGATTGTCTTCGGGGGATGCTTGGCCCTAGTCATCTTCCCGGCTTCACAAGCACCACATAGATGATCGTTGTTTAACTTTACACCCTCGATGCAAATTATATGCTTCTTCTTCACAAGAGTGTGAAAGTTCCTCATGCCCGCATGTCCTATCCTTCGATGCCAAAGCCAACACTCTGAAGCTTTTGCTAGAAGACATATGACAAGCTGTGGCCCTGCGGAGAAATCAACCATATTCAGATAACCTCTTCGATAACCTTCGAAGGCTAGAGATTTTTCAGTTTCCATAAGCACAAGGCAATGATATTTTCCAAATATCACAATCATGTGCAGATCACAAAGCATTGAGACAAACATTAAGTTGTATCTAAGCGATTAAACAAGCATCACTTTATCCATGTGTTGATCCTTCGAGATAGCAACTCTACCTAGGCCCAATACCTTGCTTTTACTAGTGTCAGCGAACGTGATGTGGCTTTTAGTAGATGGACGTAGGGTTGAATCCATGAGAAGACTTTGATCACCAGTCATGTGGTTAGTGCATCCACTGTCCACTATCCATTCAGTAGCTTTTGGAGTCATACCTATAGTGCAGTTAGCAGGATAGGCTTCACCAAGAGTATTGTGAAGCACAAATATATAACGAACAAGCATACTATCAAAGTTAAGATTTTTGTTTGGTAAGATAGGATGCCTGTCAAGAAACCCTGGGATGAAATACATAGTAAGACCATTTTGTCATTTTATCTTGCGACCCACAAGATGTTTTAGGTCCCCAGCATTATCTTCAGAAGTCTATGATTTCCGGCTAGAGACCTTTCCCTGCAAGAGAAGTTAATTCTTCTTAACCACCCACATTTTAAGGGGTGGCTTAGAAGCAATAAGTCTAAGTGCAGCATCTGAAAACTCTGGCTTTGGAGCCCTAGCAAATAGTTTTGCAGGAGGTGAATAGTACTCAAAAGAATATGCAAAAAATTTCTTTGATCTATGAACATAGCGGTTAGATGAAACACGCTCATATTCGTGAGTCTGATGATAATTTCCCTGCAAAACATTGGCGTTAGGGTGACCTTGTGAGATCCTCTATCTGTATGAAGCCTTTGGGCCATATGAAGCCTTTGGTCTGGGGTTTGTCTTCTTCCCTGGTGGTGTCATGATGACATTCACAGGAAGCTTCTCAAGACAACTTTTAGGCACCTAGATCTTCTTCAAACGTGGCCGATTCCTGCAGCTAGTACCAACAAACCTGGCAAACACTTCACCATTCTGATTCTTAAACAGCTTATAATTGGCGTCAAATGACTCATCAATGATAATGGGATTAGCACAAGTGAAGCCAGATAAGGTGGATGGGTCCACTGAAGGGCCCTTTGCAGCAACCCATGTGGTTTTGGCGTATTGCTCAGGCTTCCAGTAAGAACCATCAACATTCATTTTTCCTCTCGAAACCAAAACCCTCTTTCCTAGGGTTTCGGTTCAGAATCTGTTTCTTGAGAACATCACATAATGCGTAATGCCCTTTGAGGATTTTGTGCATACCAGTTTCAAGCAATGTCTTCAACCTAGCATTTTCATCAGCAATAGTAGTGGTATCCTCAGAAGAGGGGTTAGTTACCACATTAGCAGTGTGGCACCCCGGCTCAGAGAAACCGGAACGCCCCGTATTCCAGCCCAGACATCGAGGAGAAGTCTTCTGGAATATGGCACTGCTTAGCATAGAACAAATCAGCTCTTTATTACAATCTATATGGGTACAAGGGGGTTACATCGGCACAGCGAAACTACGCGTGCCACGGTTGCTCCATGCAAGCAGCAGAACAACACGAAGCAGCGGACAGACTACTGGTAGCGGAACAACGACGACGGTGGTGAACTCCGCTCTGCAGGGACTCTGGCTGGAAAGCTTATCCTAGCTCGCAAACAAGGGATCCACGGCAAACAAACAATCAAATCCGGCATGACCTGCAAACTGGCATGACACGCCAGGTCAGTACATTGAGTGTACTTGCAAGCTCACAACAACCAAAGCAATCAAGACAGACAATAGCATGGCAATTACCGGTTAACAAGGATTAACATGATATCATCTGAACAACATGGCATGAACAACATGATACCAAAAGCACAACATAAGCATGGCACGAACATATAAACATGATGTTACTAACATGCAACATGATAACACTATCATGCATCAAATTACTCTACTCGGGGTTACCTCGTAACCATCATCTGCATCACTTACCATCCTCGGACATCACACGATCATCTCAGGATCAAGTCGATATTGGTATAAACAATACCGTATTAATCAATACATGACCACAAGGAGCTTGACCTTTACCCGTGATTCTCGCATAACATCACAAATATCCACAACGCGGTATCCTCGATACCACGGTGATCCTCTCATGATCACATAAATATCAACCAACTTCTTTCATCATCGAACCGGGGTTGTTATTAATCATATTATTATTACTGTTGACCCATAGTGTGACCGACTACGAACTGGGCCCATATCCACAGGCGCGGCTATCGATAGATTTAATAAACACTCTCCAGAGGTTAGCACACTATACCCACACCACGGAACCCATGGCCTTGCACTCCCATTCGCGTGGACCAACGACATTCCGACAAAACCGATCTACTGCCATGACACTCTCCCGGACACTCCGGCCAACTCCCCTTTGGGCTAAGTCATGGGTGTCCCCGTGCCTACCAAAGGCACCAACGGCCACCGTCGTGGCAAAAACAATAAATGGTCCAAAACAGGGAGATGTGCACAGTGTACATAACCAAACTCGGGCTCACAAGGCTTATGCCGTCCTACCTGGCCAAGGTAGCGCCCGCGCATAACCTTCCCTCATTGGAGGCACCGGCGAGAGGCACAACAATAGACCCAGTTAGGACCCCCCATAAGGCAAGTGTGGTTGCACCGGTAAGCTCGATTTGGTGGCACCATGACTCAGCCAACAGTTGTTCAAGTTCATTATTATCCGGTTAAACTTGAATGCATATGCTGAGCCATGCTAAAAATAACATGATGCAACTATAATGCATGAACATGATATCAACATGAGCATGGGGGTGCATAATAATCAACGAGCATAACAATAACATTTAACCATTTATCTAGATGAGCATGGCATACTGACGAGCATGAAAATCACAACTAGAACACTACTCATATCATAACATGAACACTAGCATCAACAATAAGTACCATGCAATAACATAATGATAAAACTACCATGCAAGCATTTAACCCACTGGATGTAAAGGAACATGCATAACAACGGTACTCGGTAACCGATGTTAGTCATGCACCAAAGAACATGACCAACCCAACATGTACTACTATCAAGCATGACCAATATAAAAGTAATACTATCAGGTAGAACATGATAACAGAGTGCAAGAAAACATATCATGACGGTAACCAGCGGTCCATAAGCATAACCGAAATAACGACAACCATATCAAAACAAATAGACATTTATTAAATATTCAAGTTGAAAACCATGGCTACTGCATGGCCATCATGCAAATGGGTGTTGTGGCTTGCCTGGGGTGAAGAAGGCTCCGGGAAGATGTGCGGTGAAGTCGCGGAAAGAATCACCGGAAAGGGTTCTCTCTCGAAGGGGGCTGATTAGGGGCAAGGGAAAAATGGTCATTTCCAGTATGTCAAACCATAGTGAAAATGATGGAAACGGAACAGACTTGACGAGACGAAGAAGTGAGCGCTGGAATCAACTCAATCGGGATCTTGGTTGAAAAAATACGACAGTTCGTTCCTTAGCAGAAAAACAAATAAAAGAATATGCTTTTCTGTTGCTAACGGGTGAACGTTCACAAACTAGAGGATTTGGCCGGTGGCTGAAAAGGAGAAAATGCATTCTCAGGAATACGCCTTCAGAGAGGAGTAAGCGTAGAGTAGACTGAAGAAGCATAAAAGTATGCTTACACAACGAGAAAGTGCGTTTTCTGAAAGCCGTGTCCACTTATCCCAGTCAGCAGTGGCGGGGCCGGCTCCTGGGAGGCTGACTGGTGGGGTCACGTGAGGTGGGGCTCGCCTGGCCCGGCCTTCGTCTTCATGCTCGCGCCCGCCCGCGATGTAGTGGACGGCCGCGCGTGCCGGCAGCGACCCCCGGTGGCACGGGCCATCTCAGGCGAGGATCCGGGCATCGTTGGACTCAGGGAGATGGGCCGCTCCCGCCTGGAGGGCTCGTTCCCGCCGGGAAGCAATGGAGGGAGCAAAGCTCCGACTCCCACGGCGGACGCCGGCGGTCGAAGATGGACAAGGGGCTCGGGTGCTTCGGCGGTCGAGGAAAGAAGCTGGGAGAGTCCGCCGGAGTATAGTGGAGCTCATGGAGGTGGACGGTGTGAGAGGGGAGCGCTGGCTTGAGCGAATTTAGGAGGGGGATGCCAGCGACCGTGGCGGAGGGCTAGGAGTGTCCCCGAGCTCGGGCGAGTGGTTAGGCGGGGTCCTGGGAGCAAGGTGGAGCTGATGACGTGCTCGGGAGCCGTGGGGAGGGGCTATATATAGTCGTGCAAGGCGGTTGGGTGAGCACGGCCGCGTTACACGTCACCGGAGCCGTGGACGCGTGGGCACACGAGCTTGCTCGACGGTAGGTGACGTAGGGGAGCAGAGGGCCTGCAGTACGGGGCACAAGAGGTCGAGGGGCACGGGGGAGAAGAAACAAAGGAGGAAGAAGACGAATGCCCACGGGCACGCACTGTTCGGCGACGGGGACGGCTCGCCCGAGAAGAAAACGGAGGGGGCAAGGGCTCTAGAGGGACAGCGATGGCACGGGGAAGGCGCTAGACATGGCCAGGCAATGAGGGGACGAGTGCACAGACGAGGAGAAGCGGCCGAACGCCATAAATACGCTGTCGGCTACAGCTCAACCGTGGGCGCGCGGCGACGAGCGCCAACGAGGAGGCTTCGGGAGGGGGAGAGAGGTCCAGGGGGATGGTGATGACGCGGGAAACATGCTGGATAGGTTCACGCGCGCGAAGATGACGAGAGGAGGAGGTGCCCGAAGCAAACGACGCTTAGCTCGCGTCTATGGTATACCTGGCCAAACGGGCTGGTCTTGTCGGCCCGACACGATGGCCCGCGTACCAGGCCCGTCACGAACCGACATGGCATGTGACTTAGTGGGTCGTGCCTGGCACGTGGCCTGGCTAGGGCCGTGCCTAGGCTGCCTTGCCTGGCACGCGTGCCAGCCTGGCACGGCACGACTAGCGAGCGGGGACAAGCGCCTCGTACGATCGACATGCAAGACTAACGAACGAGGGATTTTGTCTAAAAAAGGACTAGCGAGCGGTGGGAGGAGCGCCTTGTATGATCAATCGATTAAAAAAATCATGCGCTAATGCCCTACTGCTACGAGACAACGAGCATCCTCATCCGTGCGCGAACGACGCTGCTGCGATCGTGCCTCCTCGCGTGCCCAATCAGGCCAGGTGCACCTACTCAGGCCGTGCCTGGGCCTGAGAGGCCAGCACGCGTGCCAGCCCGGCACGGCCCGAGTACTTACTGTGCCTGGCCGGGCCATGCCGTGCCCAGCCCATTTAACCCAGGTCGGGTCGTGCCATGCCGGGCCGGCCCATTTGGCCAGGTTTGGTCCATGGCGTGCCAAGGCGGTGGTCACCGGGTGAGCTGGCGCAAGAGGTTGCACCCGAGTCAGCCGACCATGTCCGCACGATAGGTCACATCAAGGAGAAAGCCAAGAGGGAAAGAAATGAGCACATGGGCTTAATTGGTGAATATGGCTTGCAGTGTTTCAGTCACACATCAAGGTGTTTGTTGTTTGGTGTGACTCACATGCTTGGCATTCACGGCTGAGCTTTGACTGGGGTTTATCACTCACTAAGGTGACTAAGATGGCATGGTTTGAGCTCAAGAGGAGGAGTTTATCTAGTACTTGCTGTACAAACCACCAGATTGGATAGAAATACAAACTATGAAGTATCACTCACATGAAGAATCCACTTGAGCTGAAAATGCACATGGCAGGATGATTTGGGCATATGAAGGTGACATAAAAATTTCAGACCATTTGGACAAGCCAAGGTGGTACTTCCTTCATAATGGTCCTCTCTAAACAGGAACTTGAGAAAATTCATGAGGGAAAATGACTATATGAAATGAACCCAAATTTTGTGGAGATAGTTTAAATGGGTAGGATAAGGCCTAGGAAAATTTTCAGCCATAATGGAGAAAATATAAAATATACTTGCTTCACTAACTGAAAATTTGGACAGAAACAAGGATTTGATGCTCAGCTCACATGGATGCATTGCATGAGCTCAAATCTTGAGGAGGGCTTTGATTTGATGCTATGAAGGACCATGCAAAATTTCAACTCAATTTGGTTAACCTAGCTAGCACTTCCTTCACAACCAATTCCCTTAGACAGGAACTTTGAAAAATTTCTCAGGAATATTTGCTAGGCAAATTAAGTTGAATTTTAGCATGAGGCAATTATTTGGACATGAAAATATGTCCAAGAAGTTTGAGGTCAATTGGGAAAAGGAAAATAGCACTTGCTTCACAAAGTGCTATTTATGGCAGAATAGGAAAATAATTATTGGTGGAATATTTTTGAACATGGCAATGAATGGTTTTCCCATATTTTAGGAAGATATGACCCGAACAATTTGTGAGAATTATTTGGGATTTTTAGGAGTGATGGAAATATAGGTTGCTTCACAACCGAGGGCAGACAAGGTTATTCCTTTAATAGAAAAAGGAATATTCCCTAGCAAAAGAATATTGGGGTTTTGTCCAAGATGGAAATGGCAAGGTTTTGGGAAGGGTTTGAGGATGACAAGCCACTCTGGAAAGAAAGAAGGGGTCATCTTCTTCAGTTTCCAGACCACAAAGCCACGGAAAAAGAAAATTCAAGCAAAACCCTCAGAAAATCAAAAGAAAAAGAAAAGGACCAAAAATCAGGCTGTGGCAAGCAGTTGGAGATATTGCAACATCAGAGGCAACAGAAAATTCTGCAATAGAGATAGCATTGTCACGCTCAAGGCATTTCAAACAAGGTGACACAAAATCTTTCTGAGAGGCAATAGAACTGATCCCTCGAGCGCGCTTACCAGGCTGCAGCGGTCGAAGACCCCGACAACAGAGGCACCTCGCACCCTCCTGAGGCCAACCCCAAGAAGAAGAAGCAGCTACTCCGCCAAGGACCTCAGGAGGGCGGCGTCTCTAGTAGCACGACCTCAGGACCCGCGCCCATAGATGGGGCGCCTCCTTCCCTCGCATAGGAAGGCCGCGGCTGGGCTCGGGGGCTCTTTTTTGGAGGGCCTCAGACCTAGCCGTCGTCACGAGGGAGGTGCTCGGGCACCATGTGGAGGTGTGCTTCGCCGCATGTTTCCCTCAGGAGGGCACGAGGCGTGGAGCACCTTGTGCTCAGGAATTCATCACCAAGGCAATCCAGGAGCTTCAAGAAGCAGGGACCATGCGTGGTGGCCGTCGCCCACCATCCAGCGCAGCTCTCCACCCTATCGAGGGCGGCGGGCTGCACGTCTATGTCGACATTCCAGTGCTCAACAGGGCCATGTCTCAGCGATGATTCTAGCCTTCACACGTTGGACGGTGCGAGGGTCCACCTCATAGCTATGTTCGCATGCCTCTCGGCCTACCGAACACGGTTGTCACCTTCCAGCGCCACCTGCGGAGCATTCTGGCGGCTCAAGAGGCCAGGCATCACGCCGTCCTGGAGGAGATCACGATCGTTCTTTAGGAGCCACCTGGGCCTACGGAGCCCCCTGAGGCTCAGGACCCTGGTGGCTCGTGAGGGGCAACCTCTCCAGGATGCTTCTTCAGCTGCCCCGACACCAGTCTAGCATGGTATCAGGTGACTCTTTCCAGTTCATTCAGTAAGGGGTGCCCATCGGGCAACATTATCTGTTGGGGAACGTAGTAATTTCAAAAAAATTCCTACACACACGCAAGATCATGGTGATGTATAGCAACAAGAGGGGAGAGTGTTGTCTACGTACCCTCGTAGACCGACAGCGGAAGCGTTATGACAACGCGGTTGATGTAGTCGTACGTCTTCACGGCCCGACCGATCAAGCACCAAAACTACGGCACCTCCGAGTTCTAGCACACGTTCAGCTCGATGACGATCCCCGGACTCTGATCCAGCAAAGTGTCGGGGAAGAGTTCCGTCAGCACGACGGCGTGGTGACGATCTTGATGTTCTACTGTCGCAGGGCTTCGCCTAAGCACCACTACAATATTATCGAGGACTATGGTGGAGGGGGGCACCGCACACGTCTAAGAGAAAGATCTTGAAGATCAACTTGTGTGTCTAGAGGTGCCCCCTTCCCCCGTATATAAAGGAGCAAGGGGGGGTGCGGCCGGCCCTAGGAGGAGGCGCGCAGGAGGAGTCCTACTCCTACCGGGAGTAGGACTCCCCCCTTTTCCCTAGTTGGATTAGGACTTTGGGGGGAAGGAGGAGAGGGAAGAAAGGAAAGGGGGGGGGCGCCCCCCTCCTTGTCCAATTCGGACTTGGGGGGGAAGGGGCGCGCGGCAGCCCCTAGGCCTCCTCTCCTCTTCCTCCACTAGGCCCATTAGGTTACTGGGGGGTTCCGGTAACCTCTCAGTACTCCGGTAAAATGCCGATTTCACCCGGAACACTTCCGATGTCCAAACATAGGCTTCCAATATATCAATCTTTATGTCTCGATCATTTCGAGACTCCTCGTCATGTCCGTGATCACATCCGGGACTCCGAAAAAACTTCGGTACATCAAAATATATAAACTCATAATGAAACTGTCATCGTAACGTTAAGCGTGCGGACCCTACGGGTTCGAGAACAATATAGACATGACCGAGACATGTCTCCGGTCAATAACCAATAGAGGAACCTGGATGCTCGTATTGGCTCCTACATATTCTACGAAGATCTTTATCGGTCAGACCGCATAACAACATACGTTGTTCCCTTTGTCATCGGTATGTTACTTGCCCGAGATTCGATCGTCGGTATCTCAATACCTAGTTCAATCTCGTTACCGACAAGTCTCTTTACTCGTTTCGTAATACATCATCTCGCAACTAACTCATTAGTTGCAATGCTTGCAAGGCTTATGTGATGTGCATTACCGAGAGGGCCCAGAGATACCTCTCCGATAATCGGAGTGACAAATCCTAATCTCGAAATACGCCAACCCAACATGTACCTTTGGAGACACCTGTAGAGCTCCTTTATAATCACCCAGTTACGTTGTGACGTTTGGTAGCACACAAAGTGTTCCTCCAACAAACGGGAGTTGCATAATCTCATAGTCATAGGAACATGTATAAGTCATGAAGAAAGCAATAGCAACATACTAAACGATCGGGTGCTAAGCTAATGGAATGGGTCATGTCAATCACATCATTCTCCTAATGATGTGATCCTGTTAATCAAATGACAAGACATGTATATGGTTAGGAAACATAACCATCTTTGATTAACGAGCTAGTCAAGTAGAGGCACACTAGTGACGTTTAGTTTGTCTATGTATTCACACAAGTATTATGTTTCCGGATAATACAATTCTAGCATGAATAATAAACATTTATCATGATATAAGGAAATAAATAATAACTTTATTATTGCCTCTAGGGCATATTTCCTTTAGTCTCCCACTTGCACTAGAGTCAATAATCTAGATTACACAGTAATGATTCTAACACCCATGGAGCTTTGGTGCTGATCATGTTTTGCTAGTGGAAGAGGCTTAGTCAACGGGTCTGCTATATTCAGATCCGTATGTATCTTGCAAATCTCTATGTCTCCCACCTGGACTAGATCCCGGATGGAATTGAAGCGTCTCTTGATGTGCTTGGTTCTCTTGTGAAATCTGGATTCCTTTGCCAAGGCAATTGCACCAGTATTGTCACAAAAGATTTTCATTGGACCCGATGCACTAGGTATGACACCTAGATCGGATATGAACTCCTTCATCCAGACTCCTTCGTTTGCTGCTTCCGAAGCAGCTATGTACTCTGCTTCACATGTAGATCCTGCCACAATGCTTTGTTTAGAACTGCACCAACTGACAACTCCACCGTTTAATGTAAACACGTATCCGGTTTGTGATTTAGAATCGTCCGGATCATTGTCAAAGCTTGCATCAACGTAACCATTTACGATGAGCTCTTTGTCACCTCCATATACGAGAAACATATCCTTAGTCCTTTTCAGGTATTTCAGGATGTTCTTGACCGCTGTCCAGTGATCCACTCCTGGATTACTTTGGTACCTCCCTGCTAGACTTATAGCAAGACATACATTAGGTCTGGTACACAACATTGCATACATGATAGAGCCTATGGCTGAAGCATAGGGAACATCTTTCATTTTCTCTCTATCTTCTGCAGTGGTCGGGCATTGAGTCTTAATCAATTTCACGCCTTGTAATACAGGCAAGAATCCTTTCTTTGCTTGATCCATTTTGAACTTCTTCAAAACTTTGTCAAGGTATGTGCTTTGTGAAAGTCCAATTAAGCGTCTTGATCTATCTCTATAGATCTTAATGCCCAATATGTAAGCAGCTTCACCGAGGTCTTTCATTGAAAAACTCTTATTCAAGTATCCCTTTATGCTATCCAGAAATTCTATATCATTTCTGATTAGTAATATGTCATCTACATATAATATCAGAAATGCTACAGAGCTCCCACTCACTTTCTTGTAAATACAGGCTTCTCCAAAAGTCTGTACAAAACCAAATGCTTTGATCACATTATCAAAGCGTTTATTCCAACTCCGAGAGGCTTGCACCAGTCCATAAATTGATCGCTAGAGCTTGCACACTTTGTTAGCTCCCTTTGGATCGACAAAACCTTCTGGTTGCATCATATACAACTCTTCTTCCAGAAATCCATTCAGGAATGCAGTTTTGACATCCATCTGCCAAATTTCATAATCATAAAATGCGGCAATTGCTAACATGATTCGGACAGACTTAAGCATCGCTATGGGTGAGATGGTCTCATCGTAGTCAATCCCTTGAACTTGTCGAAAACCTTTTGCGACAAGTTGAGCTATGTAGACAGTAACATTACCGTCAGCGTCAGTCTTCTTCTTGAAGATCCATTTATTCTCAATTGCCTGCCGATCATTAGGCAAGTCAACCAAAGTCCACACTTTGTTCTCATACATGGATCCCATCTCAGATTTCATGGCTTCAAGCCATTTTGCGGAATCTGGGCTCACCATCGCTTCTCCATAGTTCGTAGGTTCATCATGATCTAGTAGCATGACTTCTAGAATAGGATTACCGTACCACTCTGGTGCGTATCTTACTCTGGTTGATCTACGAGGTTCAGTAGTATCTTGTTCTAAAGTTTCATGATCATCATCATTAGCTTCCTCACTAATTGGTGTAGGTGTCACAGAAACTGATTTCTGTGATGTACTACTTTCCAATAAGGGAGCAGGTACAATTACCTCATCAAGTTCTACTTTCCTCCCACTCACTTCTTTCGAGAGAAACTCCTTCTCTAGAAAATTTCCGAATTTAGCAACAAAAGTCTTGCCTTCGGATCTGTGATAGAAGGTGTATCCAATAGTTTCCTTTGGATATCCTATGAAGACACATTTATCCGATTTGGGTTCGAGCTTATCAGGTTGAAGCTTTTTCACATAAGCATCGCAGCCCCAAACTTTCAGAAACGACAACTTTGGTTTCTTGCCAAACCACAGTTCATAAGGCGTCGTCTCAACGGATTTTGATGGTGCCCTATTTAACGTGAATGCGGCCGTCTCTAAAGCATAACCCCAAAACGATAGCGGTAAATCAGTAAGAGACATCATAGATCGCACCATATCTAGTAAAGTACGATTATGATGTTTGGACACACCATTACGCTGTGGTGTTCCGGGTGGCATGAGTTGCGAAACTATTCCGCATTGTTTCAAATGTACACCAAACTCGTAACTCAAATATTCTCCTCCACAATCAGATCGTAGGAATTTTATTTTCTTGTTACGATGATTTTCAACTTCACTCTGAAATTCTTTGAACTTTTCAAATGTTTCAGATTTATGTTTCATTAAGTAGATATACCCATATCTGCTTAAGTCATCTGTGAAGGTGAGAAAATAACGATATCCGCCACGAGCCTCAACATTCATCGGGCCACATACATCTGTATGTATGATTTCCAACAAAGCTGTTGCTCTCTCCATAGTACCGGAGAATGGTGTTTTGGTCATCTTTCCCATAAGGCACGGTTCGCAAGTACCAAGTGATTCATAATCAAGTGGTTCCAAAAGTCCATCAGTATGGAGTTTCTTCATGCGCTTTACACCGATATGACCTAAACGGCAGTGCCACAAATAAGTTGCACTATCATTATCAACTCTGCATCTTTTGGCTTCAACATTATGAATATGTGTGTCACTACTATCGAGATTTAATAAGAATAGACCACTCTTCAAGGGTGCATGACCATAAAATATATTACTCATATAAATAGAACAACCATTATTCTCTGATTTAAATGAATAACCGTCTCGCATCAAACAAGATCCAGATATAATGTTCATGCTTAACGCTGGCACCAAATAACAATTATTTAGGTCTAATACTAATCCCGAAGGTAGATGTAGAGGTAGCGTGCCGACCGCGATCACATCGACTTTGGAACCATTTCCCACGCGCATCGTCACCTCGTCCTTAGCCAATCTTCGCTTAATCCGTCGTCCCTGTTTCGAGTTGCAAATATTAGCAACAGAACCAGTATCAAATACCCAAGTGCTACTACGAGCATTAGTAAGGTACACATCAATAACATGTATATCACATATACCTTTGTTCACCTTGCCATCCTTCTTATCCGTCAAATACTTGGGGCAGTTCCGCTTCCAGTGACCAGTCTGCTTGCAGTAGAAGCACTCAGTTTCAGGCTTAGGTCCAGATTTGGGTTTCTTCTCCTGAGCAGCAACTTGCTTGCTGTTCTTTTTGAAGTTCCACTTCTTCTTCCCTTTGCCCTTTTTCTTGAAACTAGTGGTCTTGTTGACCATCAACACTTGATGCTCCTTTTTGATTTCTACCTCCGCAACTTTCAGCATTGCGAAGAGCTGGGGAATTGTCTTATTCATCCCTTGCATATTATAGTTCATCACGAAGCTCTTGTAGCTAGGTGGAAGTGATTGGAGAATTCTGTCAATGACGCAATCATCTGGAAGATGAACTCCCAATTGAATCAAGTGATTATTATACCCAGACATTTTGAGTATATGCTCACTGACAGAACTGTTCTCCTCCATCTTGCAGCTATAGAACTTATTGGAGACTTCATATCTCTCAATCCGGGCCTTTGCTTGAAATATTAACTTTAACTCCTGGAACATCTCATATGCTCCATGATGTTCAAAACATCGTTGAAGTCCCGATTCTAAGCCGTAAAGCATGGCACACTGAACTATCGAGTAGTCATCAGCTTTGCTCTGCCAGACGTTCATAACATTTGGTGTTGCTCCAGCAGCAGGCCTGGCACCTAGCGGTGCTTCCAGGACGTAATTCTTCTGTGCAACAATGAGGATAATCCTCAAGTTACGGACCCAATCCGTGTAATTGCTACCATCATCTTTCAACTTTGCTTTCTCAAGGAACGCATTAAAATTCAGCGGAACAACAGCACGGGCCATCTATCTACAATCAAACATAAACAAGCAAGATACTATCAGGTACTAAGTTCATAATAAATTTAAGTTCAATTAATCATATTACTAAAGAACTCCCACTTAGATAGACATCCCTCTAATCCTCTAAGTGATCACGTGATCCAAATCAACTAAACCATGTCCGATCATCACGTGAGATGGAGTAATTTCATTGGTGAACATCACTATGTTTATCATATCTACTATATGATTCACGCTCGACCTTTCGGTCTCCGTGTTCCGAGGCCATATCTGTATATGCTTGGCTCGTCAAGTATAACCTGAGTATTCCGCGTGTGCAAATTTTTTGCACCCGTTGTATTTGAACGTAGAGCCTATCACACCCGATCATCACGTGGTGTCTCAGCACGAAGAACTTTCGCAACGGTGCATACTCAGGGAGAACACTTCTTGATAATTAGTGAGAGATCATCTTAAAATGCTACCGTCAATCAAAGCAAGATAAGATGCATAAAAGATAAACATCACATGCAATCGATATAAGTGATATGATATGGCCATCATCATCTCGTGCTTGTGATCTCCATCTTCGAAGCACCGTCATGATCACCATCGTCACCGGCGCGACACCTTGATCACCATCGTAGCATCGTTGTCGTCTCGCCAATCTTATGCTTCCACGACTATCGCTACCGCTTAGTGATAAAGTAAAGCATTACAGCGCAATTGCATTGCATACAATAAAGCGACAACCATATGGCTCCTGCCAGTTGCTGATAACTCGGTTACAAAACATGATCATCTCATACAATAAAATTTAGCATCATGTCTTGACCATATCACATCACAACATGCCCTGCAAAAACAAGTTAGATGTCCTCTACTTTGTTGTTGCAAGTTTTACGTGGCTGCTACGGGCTTAAGCAAGAACCAATCTTACCTACGCATCAAAACCACAACGATAGTTTGTCAAGTTGGTGCTGTTTTAACCTTCGCAAGGACCGGGCGTAGCCACACTTGGTTCAACTAAAGTTGGAGAAACTGACACCCGCCAGCCACCTGTGTGCAAAGCACGTCGGTAGAACCAGTCTCGCGTAAGTGTACGCGTAATGTCGGCCCGGGCGCTTCATCCAACAATACCGCCGAACCAAAGTATGACATGCTGGTAAGCAGTATGACCTATATCGCCCACAACTCACTTGTGTTCTACTCGTGCATATAACATCAACACATAAAACCTAGGCTCGGATGCCACTATTGGGGAACGTAGTAATTTCAAAAAAAATCCTACGCACACGCAAGATCATGGTGATGTATAGCAACGAGAGGGGAGAGTGTTGTCTACGTACCCTTGTAGACCGACAGCGGAAGCGTTATGACAACGCGGTTGATGTAGTCGTACGTCTTCACGGCCCGACCGATCAAGCACCGAAACTACGGCACCTCCGAGTTCTAGCACACGTTCAGCTCGATGACGATCACCGGACTCCGATCTAGCAAAGTGTCGGGGAAGAGTTCCGTCAGCACGACGGCGTGGTGACGGTCTTGATGTTCTACTGTCGCAGGGCTTCGCCTAAGCACCACTACAATATTATCGAGGACTATGGTGGAGGGGGGCACCGCACACAGCTAAGAGAACGATCTTGAAGATCAACTTGTGTGTCTAGAGGTGCCCCCTGCCCCCGTATATAAAGGAGCAAGGGGGGGGGTGCGGCCGGCCCTAGGAGGAGGCGCGCAGGAGGAGTCCTACTCCTACCGGGAGTAGGACTCCCCCCTTTTCCCTAGTTGGATTAGGACTTTGGGGGGAAGGGGGGGGGGGAAGAAGGGAAGGGGGGGGGGGCGCCGCCCCCCTCCTTGTCCAATTCGGACTTGGGGGGAAGGGGCGCGCGGCAGCCCCTAGGCCTCCTCTCCTCTTCCTCCACTAGTCCCATTAAGGCCCATTAGGTTATCGGGGGGGTTCCGGTAACCTCCCGGTACTCCGGTAAAATGCCGATTTCACCCGGAACACTTCCGATGTCCAAACATAGGCTTCCAATATATCAATCTTTATGTCTCGACCATTTCGAGACTCTTCGTCATGTCCGTGATCACATCCGGGACTCCGAACAAACTTCGGTACATCAAAATATATAAACTCATAATGAAACTGTCATCGTAACGTTAAGCGCGCGGACCCTACGGGTTCGAGAACAATGTAGACATGACCGAGACATGTCTCCGGTCAATAACCAATAGCGGAACCTGGATGCTCGTATTGTCTCCTACATATTCTATGAAGATCTTTATCGGTCAGACCGCATAACAACATACGTTGTTCCCTTTGTCATCGGTATGTTGCTTGCCCGAGATTCGATCGTCAGTATCTCAATACCTAGTTCAATCTCGTTACCGACAAGTCCCTTTACTCGTTTCGTAATACATCATCTCGCAACTAACTCATTAGTTGCAATGCTTGCAAGGCTTATGTGATGTGCATTACTGAGAGGGCCCAGAGATACCTCTCTGACAATCGGAGTGACAAATCCTAATCTCGAAATACGCCAACCCAAAATGTACCTTTGGAGACACCTGTAGAGCTCCTTTATAATCACCCAGTTACGTTGTGACGTTTGGTAGCACACAAAGTGTTCCTCCGGCAAACGGGAGTTGCATAATCTCATAGTCATAGGAACATTTATAAGTCATGAAGAAAGCAATAGCAACATACTAAACGATCGGGTGCTAAGCTAATGGAATGGGTCATGTCAATCACATCATTCTCCTAATGATGTGATCCCGTTAATCAAATGACAACACATGTGTATGGTTAGGAAACATAACCATCTTTGATTAATGAGCTAGTCAAGTAGAGGCACACTCATGACGTTTAGTTTGTCTATGTATTCACACAAGTATTATGTTTCCGAATAATACAATTCTAGCATGAATAATAAACATTTATCATGATATAAGGAAATAAATAATAACTTTATTATTGCCTCTAGGGCATATTTCCTTCATTATCCCCAAGTCGCATGGGCCTATCCCTGCGGCGTGTATCCTTTTGCATCTTTAGCTTACTCTGTTGGGGGCGCCTCACGGGCCTCATCATCCCCAGGCCGCTCGGGTCCGTCCCAGTGGCATGTATCGTTCTTGCATCTATCTGAACTAATTTGCCTTCTCGCATGAATTGCTCCATAACCACTGCTCACATGGCGCATGCTCATCGCGGCCTCCTGTGTTGTTGATCGGTCACTTGCTTATCCCACAATGGGAGACTCGCATGCTGGCACGGTGCTTGTGCTTGGGTCTGTCCCTGCAACACTGATAAACCTGTGCGATCGAGCTCTGGCTCGCGGCTCGCTCCGTGTACGCCACCTCACCAGATCCTCAGTGCCTTCATCTTCTCGCATAAATAGCAATGGCAGGACGGCAAGCACAGCTATGGGCTACTCTCTCTTAACCCACAGGAACGTCTGGAGCCTAGCTGCAGGAGGTCCCCGCCAGCTGCTCCCTTTCATGCTTTTCTCTTGGGCGTTAAAGGGAGGGCTCCTAAGCATCGCGCCTCAGGAACTCTTACTGGATCTCCAGCCCTCGCCCCTGGCCTTGACCACGGCATCACGACCTGGCATACCAGCAGCGGCCGAGCTTGCTCGGGGGTCGAGACCTGAGGACGTAGAGCAATCAGGGAAGTATGAAGGGCGGAAGCTGGCGTGGACACAACCTGGTAGCATCGCCATCAGTGGCCACGAACCGGGCGCCACACAAGGAACCGATCCGTGATCTCTAAGATAAGTCACGTACCCAAGGCAGCTCAGCTCACAACTTAGGGTTTTCGACTGCCGCAGCCTCGCTCTGGCAATGCCGCCTGCCTTTTCTACCTTTAGGGAGCTGCTTGCACGCTAAGGGGGGCCTCTTGAGCATCGCGCCTCAGGAGCTCTTATCGGACCTCGGGCCGCTCACCTCCTGACCTTGACCACGACATCGCGACCTGGCATACCAGTGACGGATGAAACCTGCCTAGCGACTGGGACCTGTCGGGTAGAGCACTAAGCTACCGTGAGGACGAAAAGGGGGACAGTGCCAAAGCGAGACGTGCAGTCACAAATTCTGAAGTGAAGATAATATTGATGCACAACATCACAAATTCTTTACACGCCCCCATAGGGTTCGTCTTGATTCCTCGCAGGGAACAAAAGAAGGAAGTTTCTAGGGATCCTATCTACCAGTATCGTCATCGGCGCCACCATCAACAGTGAGCCACGAGGGACCGGTGCCAACCCCATCCAGATCAGCGACGACAACTAGCGGGCGTCGCCGCTGCGCTCCGGGCACGACGGGAGCTCGGGGGCACGTAGCTGCCGTCACTCGTCTCTGGAGTCTCGTCAGGCTCGGGAGAGTTGTTGGACTCCCAGGAGCCACCGCTGCTGCTGGAGGAGCTGTCGGCAGGTCCATGGACGGGCCCAGTGCCTGCCCCTGTGCCGTCCTGGCGACCCCCTTCGGGACAGCACTCCAGACAGCGGCCTTCCTTGTCGAAGACTTTGAAGAACATCGTGGAGGCGCCATCGTACTCGAAATGGATCGAGAGGGCCCCCTCCGTGCGGCAGACACGGGCGACCCCGCCCCATCCGCGGGTCATGAAGATCTTGTCCTGGGAGATGGCCTCAACCTCTGCTCCCGTCACTGGGGTACCAAGTCCAGGCGTGCGCCAGCGAACGCAGGGTGCCAGTTTCCTCTTAGGTGCTAAAGGGGCAAGCGCAGGCGAGGAGTCCTGATGCATCAGGCAAAGGTTTCCATATTAGTGCACCAAGACCAAGACCAGTAGGACGGCTGGACGGAGGTCACCGCAGATCCCACGGCGGCGTCACCACCAGAGCCTTTGGTAGGCGAAAACCACCTTTTGTCAGGATAACTTGTACTAGTTATCCCCCTTCGAAATTGGCCGTTGTGGGATCCCTTCCCGCTTAAACATTTGGGAAGAGGACCAGGGCCTCTATAAATAGGACTAGCCACCAACATAGTCAGGGATCGGCTCATCTTGGATCGGATCCACTCCACCAAGGCCACCTCACTAGCTCATCGAGCTCAAGAACACCTCTCCTCAGGAGGCTGATCATCCCTTGTACTAGTTCACCCTCAGCCTACAAGGCAATCCACCACACCACACTGGAGTAGGGTATTACACCACAATGGTGGCTCGAACCAGTATAAACTCTCGTGTCTCTTGTTCCTTGGGTTCGACAAGCTAGGCCTAGAGATCATTGTGAGAGTGAGCGAGTGAGAGAGAGAGAGAGAGAGATCTTCGTGCGCACCCCAGTGTTCGAACCTCAAGGGTTTTCCGGAACCCACGATCCGACAATTACCATCCGCTCCCGTCTTCTTCTTGAAGATCCATTTATTCTGAATGGCATTTCTCCCTTCAGGTAATATTCCAAAGTGCATACCTTGTTTTCATACATGGATCCCATCTCGGATTTCATGGCCTCTAACCATTTGTCGGAATCCGGGCCCACCATCGCTTCTCCATAACTCGTAGGTTCATCGTTGTCCAACAACATGACCTCTAAGACAGGGTTATCGTACCACTCAGGAATAGTACGTATCATTAGCTTCCTCTTCAACTGACGTAGGTGCCACAGAAACATCTTTTTGCGCTACGCTACTCTCTGGTTGAAGTGAAGGTTCAACAACCTCATCAAGTTCTATCTTCCTCCCACTCAATTATTTTGAGAGAAACTCTTTCTCGAGAAAGGACCCATTCTTAGCGACAAACACTTTGCCTTCGGATCTGAGATATAAGGTATACCCAACCATATCTTTTGCGTATCCTATGAAGATGCATTTGTTCGCTTTGGGTTTGAGCTTTTTGGGTTGAAGCCTTTTGACATAAGCATCGCAACCCCAAACCTTAAGGAACGATAGCTTAGGTTTCTTGCCAAACCATAGTTCATACGGTGTCGTATCTACGGACTTAGATGGTGCCCTATTTAAAGTGAATACAATTGTCTCTAATGCATAACCCCAAAACGATAGTGGCAGATCGGCAAAAGACATCATAGAACGCACCATATCCAATAAGGTACGATTATGACATTCGGACACACCATTACGCTGTGATGTTCTAGGTGGCATTAGTTGTGAAACAATTCCACATTGTCTTAAGTGATTACCAAACTCATAACTCAGATATTCTCCCCCTCAATTAGATTAAAGGAATTTAATCTTCTTGTTACGATGATTCTCAACTTCACTCTGAAATTGCTTGAACTTTTCAAATGTTTCAAACTAATGCTTCATTAAGTAAATATACCCATATCTACTCAAATCATCGATAAAGTTGAGAAAGTAACAATACCCACCACACGTGTCAACGTTTATCGGACCGCACACATTAGTATGTTTGATTTCCAATAAGTCACTTGCCCGTTCCATTGTTCCGGAAAACGGGGTTTTAGTCATCTTGCCCATGAGGCATAGTTCCCATGTGTCAAGTGATTAAAAATCAAGGGACTCCAAAAGTCCATCAACATGGATTTTCTTCATGCCCTTTACACCAATATGACCTAAGCGGCAGTGTCACAAGAAAATGGTATTGTCATTATCAACTCTATGTCTTTTGGCATCAATGTTATGAACATGTGTATCATCAATATCGAGATTCAGTAAGAATAAATCCCTCACAATGGGTGCATGACCATAAAATATATTACCCATATAAATGGAACAAGCATTATTCTCTAATTTAAATGAGTAACCGTCTCGCATTAAACAAGATCCGGATATAATGTTACATGCTCAACGCTCCTTGGTCGGGCTAACCTTTCTTGAACTGTGTTGAAGTGCTGTCGGTTTTGTCTATTATTTTGTCCGCCTATTAACTTCCACTGGTGGCGACATGCCCAGTTTATGTAATCTGCTGTCTAGTTGCCCTTTATTATCATTGGCGGCGAACTTTGATGTCGAGGGGATGTAATATGCTGTAATTTCTTTGTTGTATAGTCTAGGTTTATTCTTGGTCGGTATGCTGTAATTTAGGCCGGAAGGTTCAGTTGATCTCAGTGTTGTCGGTCTTCAGGCCGGCCCGTTACTCATATGGGCCAAAACCTGGGCCTATAATCATCTTGGGCCATTAGCAGGTCTAAACCTATAGTTGTTTCCCGCCTTTAACAGGCCGAGTAAAGTTCTATCCAGCTGGGCCAGAGAATACCATGTGCTTTTAACAGGCTAAAACCTAGATTGGGCTAGCGTTGAGCCAAAAAATTCACGGGCCAATACAGGCCGAAACTGCCTAAGGCCCATGTTTGGCCCAAATAGGATGAGTAGTTAACAGGCCAAAATATATCTCGGGCCTATTTGGCCCAATAAAATTATGGGCTTTAAGTAGGCCGGTATCTACGCGGGCCATAGGCCTAAAAGTGTCATGGGCCATTATCAGATGGGATGTAAGCAGGTCGGATTCAATGCCAGGCTATAATTAGGCCCAACTGTTACACGGGCCATTAACAGGCCGATAGGCCAGTTGGGCTGAAATTTATCCATGAAGTCTATGGGCCGTTAAGAGGCCTAAAGTTACTTCGGACGAGAAATAGCCCAGTTTCTGCATGGGCCGTTAAATGGCCTAAAGTTAAACCGGGCCGACAACGTCCCAGATGCACCATGGGCCGCTAACAGGCCGAAACTATTATTGGGCCGAACTGGTAAACGGGCATTTAACAGGCTGAAATATAAACCTGTCTTAGTATGGGCCCAAAAGAACAGTGGCCTGTTAACGAGCCTGATCTGATATGGGCCGTAATTTGTCCCAAAACACGATAGGCTGTGAATGGGCCTAATCCGATATGGGCCGTAATTTGGCCCAAAACACGGCAGGCTGTGAACGGGCCTGATCCGGTATGGGCCTCAATTTGGCCCAAAACATGGCAGGCTATTAACGGGCCAGCCCACTAGTGTCTGAAAAAACATGGTGGGCCTTTAGCTGGGCCGGCCTTTTCACTGGAATGGGCCTCTGTTGGGCCATGCCACGTGTCGATGTATCATAGGCGCCTCCTGTCCAATGAGTGGATGACATCTGTCCGAACGCTGAGCTGACACGTGTTTCCTCCGGCCAATGAGAATTTTACACTTGGAAAGTTCCCATTGGTCCGGGCTGTTAACGGGTTGTCGGATGCAAAACTAGACCCGATAGCTTAACAGCGTCCTGTTATGGTGGATGCCACATGTCGGTCACCCTTGATGAAAGCACTTCTCTGACGCAGGATTTATTGTCATGGAAGTGGACACTTCCATGATGATAATTTTGGTAATTTCATGGAACACTTCTACGACAACACAGGTATGACTATCTTAATTCTGTCATAAATTTGTCATGGATGTACATGCATGACAGAAAACGTGACCTACTGTGACAAACATGTATCATCATGGAAGTGTATTTTTTTGTAGTGCATCATGTGCTTTAAGAACTTGTTCTACTTGAGTGGTAACCATAGAAGCATGTTTACTAATAAGTTTAAGTTCACCTTTAACTCTAGACATATAATCACTCAAGTGTTCAATCATATAAGCATTATGTTTCAATTGTCTACCAACATAAGCATTGAAGTCTTCTTGTTTAACAATAAAATTATCGAACTCATCCCAGCATTGGCTAGCAAACTTAGTAGAAGGGATTTCAACCTTATTAAATCTATAGAGAGAATTTACCTTTACTACATGTGTCGGGTTATCAAGACCATTTATTTCTTTAATAGGTGGTAAATTAATTCTTAACATCTTCAGCTTTAATACCCTTTTCTTTCATAGATTTCTTTGCCTCTTGCATATCTTCAGGACTGAGAAATAGAATACCCCTTTTCTTCGGAGTTGGCTTAGGAGTTGGTTCATGAAGTGTCCAATCATTATCATTACTCAACATATTATTCAATAGTAATTCAGCTTGCTAACAGTTCTTTCCCTGAAAACACAACCAACACAACTATCCAGGTGGTCTCTGGAAACATCGGTTAGTCCATGATAAAAGATATCAGGTATTTCATTTTTCTTGAGAGGATGATCAGGCATAGCATTAAGTAATCGAAGAAGCCTCCCCCAAGCTTGTGGGGGACTCTCTTCTTCAATTTGCACAAAATTATATATTTCCATTAAGGCAGCTTGTTTCTTATGAGCGGGGAAATATTTAGTAGAGAAGTAATAAATCATATCCTGGGGACTACGCACACAACCAGGATCAAGAGAATTAAACCATGTTTTAGCATCACCCTTTAATGAGAACGGAAATAACTTAAGGATATAGTAGTAATGAATTTTTTCCTCATTAGTGAATAGGGTGGCTATATCATTCCATTTAGTAAGATGTGCCACAACAGTTTCAGATTCATAGCCATAAAATGGATCAGATTCAACCAAAGTAATTATCTCAGGATCGACAGAGAAATCATAATCCTTATCAAAAATATAGATAGGCGAAGTAGCAAAAGCAGGGTCATATTTCATTCTAGCATTTAAAGACTTTTCTTTCAGCTTAACTAACAGTTTCTTAAGATCATATCTATCTTTGCAAGCTAAAAGATCTCTAGCAGTTTCTTCATCCATAACATAACCCTCAGGCACATCAGGCAATTCATATCCAGGGGAGAATCTTCATCATCACTTTCATCAATATTATCAGTTTCAATAATTTCATTCTCTCTAACCCTAGCAAGTTGTTCATCAAGAAATTCACCTAATGGCAGAGTATTATCAAGTATAGAAGTAGTTTCAACATAAGCATCATGCATAGAAGAAGTGGCATCATCAATAGCATGCGACATATCAGAATCAATAGCAGGTGTAGGTGTCGCAAGTTTACTCAAAACAGAAGGTGAATCAAGTGCAGAGCTAGATGGCAGTTCCTTACCTCCCCTTGTAGTTCAGGGAAAAATCTTGGTTCTTTCATCTTTCAAGTTCCTCATAGTGATCAACAGATATAAATCCCAAGTGACTCAAAGAATAGAGCTATACTCCCCAGCAACGGTGCTAGAAAATAGTCTTGATAAGTATAGGGGATCGCAACAGTTTTTGAGGGTAGAGTATTCAACCCAAATTTATTGATTCAACACAAGGGGAGCCAAAGAATATTCTCAAGTATTAGATGTTGAGTTGTCAATTCAAGCACACCTGAAAGAATTAATATCTGCAGCATAGTATTTAGTAGCAAAGTAGTATGGAAGTAACGGTAACGGTGGCTAAAGTAACAGTAGTGGCTTTTGTAGTAATCATAACAGTGGCAACAGAAAAGTAAATAAGCAAAGATCAATGTGTGAAAAGCTCGTACGCAATGGATCAGTGATGGATAATTATGTCGGATGCGATTCCTCATGCAACAGTTATAACATAGGGTGACACAGAACTAGCTCCAGTTCATCAATGTAATGTAGGCATGTATTCCGAATATAGTCATACATGCTTATGGAAAAGAACTTTCATGACATCTCTTGTCCTACCCTCCCGTGGCAGTAGGATCCTATTGGAAACTAAGGGATATTAAAGCCTCCTTTTAATAGAGTACCGGAACAAAGCATTAACACTTAGTGACTACATGAACTCCTCAAACTACGGTCATCACCGGGAGTGGTCCCGATTATTGTCACATATATTCATGAAAACATAATAGGTTCAGATCTGAAATCATGGCACTCGGGCCCTAGTGACAAGCATTAATCATAGCAAAGTCATAGCAACATCAATCTTAGAACATAATGGATACTAGGAATCAAACCCTAACAAAACTAACTTGATTACATGATAAATCTCATCCAACCCATCACCGTCCAGCAAGCCTACGATGGAATTACTTACGCATGGCGTTCAGCATCATGAAATTGGTGATGGAGGAAGGTTGATGATGATGATGATGGCGACGGATTCCACTCTCCGGAGCCCAGAACGAACTCCAGATCAGCCCTCCTGAGAGAGATCAGGGCTTGGCGGAGGCTTCGTATTGTAAAACGCGATGAATCTTTTTCTTTTCTTCCCGAACGTGAATATATAGAGTTGGAGTTGACGTCGGTGGAGCCTCAGGGGGCCCACGAGGCAGGGCGCGCGCCCTGCACCCTCGTGGACAGGATGTGGCCCCCTGGTGTTGATTCTTTCACTAGTATTTTTTATTTATTCCAAAACGTGTCTCCGTTGATTTTCAGGTCATTCCGAGAAATTTTATTTCTGCACAAAAATAACACCATGGCAATTTTGCTGGAAACAACGCCAGTCCGGGTTAGTTCCATTCAAATCATGCAAGTTAGAGTCCAAAACAAGGTCAAAAGTGTTTGGAAAAGTATATACGATGGAGACGTATAACTCTTCCCTCTCCCTTCCCTCTTTCCCCCTCCATGAGAAAAAAGGGGGGGGCCAAATCCTACTAGGAGTGGAGTCCTAGTAGAATCCCCCCCCTTGGCGTGCCCCTGGTGGCCGGCCTCCTCCTCCCCGTCCTTTATATACGTGGGCAGGGCACCCCTTGGAGACACACCAATTGTTGCAAGCCGTGTGCGGCGTCTCTCTCCACGGTTTGCTCCTCCGGTCATATTTATGTAGTTCTTAGGTGAAGCCCTGCGCAGATCACATCACCATCACCGTCACGACGCCATTGTGCTGACGAAACTCTCCCTCGACACTCTGCTGGATCAAGCGTTCGAGGGACGTCATCGAGCTGAACGTGTGCTGAGCTTGGAGGTGCCGTATGTTCGGTACTTGATCAGTTGTATCGCAAAGACGTTCGACTACATCAACTACGTTAACCTAACGCTTCTTCTTTCGGTCTACGATGGTACGTGGACACACTCTCCCCCTATTGTTGCTATGCATCTCCTAGATATATCTTGCGTGAGCGTAGGAATTTTTTTGAAATTGCATGCTACGTAACCCAACAGTGGCATCCGAGCCAGGTCTATGCGTAGATGATATGCACGAGTAGAGCACAAAGAGTTGTGGGCAATAATAGTCATACTGCTTACCACCAATGTCTTATTTTGATTCAACGACATTGTTGGATGAAGTGGCCCAGACCAACCTTACATGACCAGGTTCATGAGACCGGTTCCACCGACAGACATGCAACTTGTTTTGTATAAAGGTGGCTGGCGGGTGTCTATTTCTCCAACTTTAGTTGAATTGAATTTGACTGCGGCCGGTCCTTGTTGAAGGTTAAAACAACACACTTGACAAAATATCGTTGTGGTTTTGATGTGTAGGTAAGAACAGTTCTTGCTAGAAGTCCGTAGAAGCCACGTAAAACTTGCAACAAGAAAGTAGAGGACGTCTAACTTGTTTTTGCATGGCATGTTGTGATGTGATATGGTCAAGACATGATGTGATATAAGTTATTGTATGAGATGATCATGTTTTGTAAAAGTTGCCGGCAACTGGCAGGAGCCTTATAGTTGCCGCTTTATTGTATTAAATGCAATCGCCATGTAATTGATTTACTTTATCACTTTGCGGTTGCGATAGTTGTAGAAGCAATAGTTGGCGAGATGACAACGACACTACGATGGAGATCAAGGTGTCAAGCGGGTGACAATGGAGATCATGATGGTGCTTTGGAGATGGAGATCAAAGCCACAAGATGATGATGGCCATATTATGTCACATATTTTGATTGCATGTGATGTTTATCTTTTATGCATCTTATTTTGATTAGTAGGGCGGTAGCATTATAAGATGATCCCTCACTAAATTTCAAGGTATAAGTGTTCTCCCTGAGTATGCACCATTCCTACAGTTCGTCGTGCCGAGACACCATGTGATGATCAGGTGTGATAAGCTCTACGTTGACATACAACGGGTGTAAGACAGTTTTGCACGTGCATAATACTCAAGTTAAACTTGAGGAGCCTAGCATATACAGATATGGCCTCGGAACACTAAGACCGAAAGGTCGAAGGTGAATCATATAGTAGATATGATCAACATAGAGATGATCTCCATCGAAAACTACTCCATCTCACGTGATGATCGGACATGGTTTAGTTGATATGGATCACGTGATCATTTAGATGACTAGAGGGATGTCTATCTAAGTGGGAGTTCTTTAGTAATATGATTAATTGAACTTAAATTTATCATGAACTTACTCCTGATAGTTTTTGCATATCTATGGTGTTGTAGATCAATGGCTCGTGCTACTATTCCCTTGAATTTTAATGTGTTCCTAGAGAAAGCTAAGTTGAAAGATGATGGTAGCAACTACACGGACTGGGTCTGTAACTTGAGGATTATCCTCATTGCTGCGCAGAAGAATTACATCCTGGAAGCACCGCTAGGTGCCAGGCCTGCTGCAGGAGCAACTCCGGATGTTTTGAATGTGTGGCAAGCTGAAGCTGATGACTACTCGATAGTTCAGTGTGACACGCTTTATGGCTTGGAATCAGGACTTCAAAGACATTTCGAACGTCATGGGGCATATGAGATGTTCCAATAATTGAAGTTAATATTTCAAGAAAATGCCCGAGTTGAGAGATATGAACTCTCCAACAAGTTCTATAGCTACAAGATGGAGGAGAACAGTTCTGTTAGTGAACACATACTTAGAATGTCTGGGTACCATAACCACTTGACTCAGCTGGGAGTTAATCTTCCTGATGATAGTGTTATTGACAGAGTTCTTCAATCACTGCCACCAAGCTATAAAGGCTTCGTGATGAATTATAATATGGAAGGGATGAACAAGACGATTCCCGAGCTCTTCACAATGCTTAAAGTTGCGGAGGTAGAAATCAAGAAGGAGCATCAAGTGTTGATGGTTAAAATGACCACTAGTTTCAAGAAAAAGGGTAAAGGAAAGAAGGGGAACTTCAAGAAGTACATCAAGCAAATTGCTGCTCGCGGGAAGAAGCCCAAGTCTGGACCTAAGCCTAAAACTGAGTGCTTCTACGGAAATGGGACTAGTCACTCGAAGCGGGACTGCCCCAAGTATTTGGCGGATAAGAAGGATGGAGAAGTGAAAGGTATGTTTGATATACATGTTATTGATGCGTACCTTACTAATGCTCGTAGTAGCGCATGGGTATTTGATACTGGTTCCGTTGCTCATATTTTCAACTCGAAACAGGGGCTACGGATTAAATGAAGACTGGCTAAGGACAAGGTGACGATGCGCGTCGGAAATGGTTCCAAGGTCGATGTGATCGCTGTCGGCACGCTACCTCTACATCTACCTTCGGGATTAGTTTTAGACCTAAATAATTGTTATTTGGTGCCAGCGTTGAGCATGAACATTATATCTGGATCTTGTTTGATGCGAGACGGTTATTTGTTTAAATCAGAGAATAATGGTTGTTCTATTTATATGAGTCATATCTTTTATGGTCATGCACCCTTGATTAGTGGTCTATTTTATTGAATCTCGATCGTAGTGATAAACATATTCATAATATTGAAGCCAAAACATGCAAAGCTAATAATGATAGTGCAACTTATTTGTAGCACTGCCGTTTAGGTCATATTGGTGTAAAGCGCATGAAGAAACTCCATGCAGATGGGCTTTTGGAATCACTCGATGCTTGCGAACCATGCCTCATGGGCAAGATGACTAAGACTTTGTTCTCCGGAACAATGGAGCGAGCCACTGACTTATTGGAAATAATACATACTGATGTATGCGGTCCGATGAGTGTTGAGGCTCGCGGCGGGTATCCTTATTTTCTGACCTTCACAGATGATTTGAGCAGATATGGGTATATCTACTTAATGAAACATAAGTCTGAAACATTTGAAAAGTTCAAAGAATTTCAGAGTGAAGTGGAAAATCATCATAACAAGAAAATAAAGTTTCTATGATCTGAACGCGGAGGCTAATATTTGAGTTACGAGTTTGGTCTTCATTTGAAACAATGTGGAATAGTTTCGCAACTCACGCCACCTGGAACACCACAGCGTAATGGTGTGTCCGAAAGGCGTAACCATACTTTATTAGATATGGTGCGATCTATGATGTCTCTTACCGATTTACCACTATCGTTTTGGGGTTATGCTTTAGAGACGGTTGCATTCACATTAAATAGGGCACCATCTAAATCCGTTGAGATGACACCGTATGAACTATGGTTTAGCAAGAAACCTAAGCTATCGTTTCTTAAAGTTTGGGGTTGCGATGCTTATGTGAAAAAGCTTCAGCCAGATAAGCTCGAACCCAAATCGGTGAAATGTGTCTTCATAGGATACCCAAAACAAATTGTTGGGTACACCTTCTATCACAGATCCGAATGCAAGATATTCCTTACTAAGAATGGATCCTTTCTAGAGAAGGAGTTTCTCTTGAAAGAAGTGAGTGGGAGGAAAGTAGAACATGATGAGGTAGTTGTACCTTCTCTCGAGTTGGAAAGTAGTTCATCACAGAAATCAGTTCCAGTGATGCCTACAACAATTGATGTGGAAGTTAATGATGATGATCATGAAACTTCAGATCAAGTTACTACCGAACCTCGTAGGTTAACGAGAGTATGTTCCACACCAGAGTGGTACGGTAATCCTGTTATGGAAGTCATGTTACTAGACCATGACGAACCTACGAACTTTGAGGAAGCGATGATGAGCCCAAATTCTGTGAAATGGCTTGATGCCATGAAATCTGAGATGGGATCCATGTATGAGAACAAAGTATGGACTTTGGTTGACTTGCCCAATGATCGGCAAGCCATAGAGAATAAATGGATCTTCAAGAAGAAGACTGACGCTGATGGTAATGTTACTGTCTACAAAGCTCGACTTGTTGTGAAAGGTTTTCGACAAGCTCAAGGAGTTGACTACAATGAGACCTTCTCACCTGTAGCGATGCTTAAGTCTGTCCGAATCATGTGAGCAATTTCCGCATTTTATGATTATTAAATTTGGCAAATGGATGTCAAAACTGCATTCCTTAATGGATTTCTTAAGGAAGAGTTGTATATGTTGCAACCAGAAGGTTTTGTCGATCGTAAAGGTGCTAACAAAGTGTGCAAGCTCTAGCGATCCATTTATGGACTGGTGCAAGCCTCTCGGAGTTGGAATATAAGCTTTGATAGTGTGATCAAAGCATATGGTTTTATACAGACTTTTGGAGAAGCCTGTATTTACAAGAAAGTGAGTGGGAGCTCTGTAGCATTTCTAATATTATATGTGGATGACATATTGTTGATTGAAAATGATATAGAATTTCTAGATAGCATAAAAGGATACTTGAATAAGAATTTTTCAATGGAAGGCCTCGGTGAAGCTGCTTATATATTGGGCATCAAGATCTTTAGAGATAGATCAAGACGCTTAATCGGACTTTCAAAAAGTACATACCTTGATAAAGTTTTGAAGAAGTTCAAAATGGACCAGTCAAAGAAAGGGTTCTTGCCTGTGTTACAAGGTGTGAAGTTGAGTCAGACTCAATGCCCGACTGCCGTAGAAGATAGAGAAAAAAATGAAAGTCATTCCCTATGCCTCAGCCATAGGTTCTATCATGTATGCAATGTTGTGTACCAGACCTGATGTGTGCCTTGCTATAAGTTTAGCAGGGTGGTACCAAAGTAATCCAGGAGTGGATCACTGGACATCGGTCAAGAACATCCTGAAATACCTGAAAAGGATTAAGGATATGTTTCTCGTTTATGGAGGTGACAAAGAGCTTGTCGTAAATGGTTATGTTGATGCTAGCTTTAACACTGATCCAGATGACTCTAAGTCACAAAACGGATACATATTTATATTGAATGGTGGAGCTGTCAATTGGTGCAGTTCCAAGCAGAGCGTCGTGGCGGGATCTACATGTGTAGCGGAGTACATAGCTGCTTCAGAAGCAATAGATGAAGGAGTCTGAATGAAGGAGTTCATATCCAATCTTGGTGTAATACCTAGTGCATCGGGTCCAATGAAAATCTTTTGTGACAATACTAGAGCAATTGCCTTAGCGAAGGAATATAGATTTCACAAGAGAAGCAAACACATCAAGAGACGCTTCAATTCCATCCACGATCAAGTTAAGGAGGGAGACATAGAGATTTGCAAAATACATACAGATCTGAATGTTGCATACCCGTTGACTAAGCCTCTTCCATGAGCAAAACATGATCAACACCAAGACTCCATGGGTGTTAGAATCATTACTATGTAATCTAGATTATTGACTCTAGTGCAAGTGGGAGACTGAAGGAAATCTGCCCTAGAGGCAATAATAAAATTGTTATTTATATTTCCTTATATCATGATAAAATGTTTATTATTCATGCTAGAATTGTATTAATCGGAAACATAAACAAAACAAAGTGTCCCTAGTATGCCTCTACTTGACTAGCTCGTTAATCAAAGATGGTTAAGTTTCCTAGCCATAGAAATGTGTTATCATTTGATGAATGGAATCACATCATTAGAGAATGATGTGATGGACAAGACCCATCCGTTAGCTTAGCATAATGATCGTTAAGTTTTATTGCTATTACTTTCTTCATGACTTATACATATTCCTCTGACTATGAAATTATGCAACTCCCGAATACTGGAGGAACACTTTGTGTGCTATCAAACGTCACAACGTAACTGGGTGATTATAAAGATGCTCTACAGGTGTCTCCGGAGGTGTTTGTTGGGTTGGCATAGATCGAGATTAGGATTTGTCACTCCAAGTATCGGAGAGGTATCTCTGGGCCTTCTTGGTAATGCACATCACTACAAGCCTTGCAAGCAATGTGAATAATGAGTTAGTTACGGGATGATGCATTACATAATGAGTAAAGATACTTGCCGGTAACGAGATTGAACTAGGTATGACGATACCGATGATCGAATCTCGGGCAAGCAACATACTGATGACAAAGGGAATAACATATGTTTTTATTGCGGTTTTACCGATAAAGATCTTCATAGAATATGTAGGAACCAATATAAGTATCAAGGTTCCATTGTTGGTTATTGACTGGAGATGCGTCTCGGTCATGTCTACATAGTTCTCGAACCCGTAGGGTCCGCACGCTTAACGTTCGATGACGATTTGTATTATGAGTTATGTGTTTTGGTGACCGAAGTTTGTTCGAAGTCCCGGATGAGATCATGGACATGACGGGGAGTCTCGAAATGGTCGAGAGGTAAAGATTGATATATTGGATGATAGTATTCGGACACCGGAATGGTTTCAGAATGGTTCGGGTATTTTTCGGAGTACCGGGGGGTTACCGGCCCCCCCCCCCCCGGGAAGTATTGGGCCTACATGGGCCATAGGGGAGAGGGGAGGCAGCCCACAAGGGGTGGCCGCGCCCCTCCCATAGGGAGTCTGAACGCCCCCTTTCCTTCTCCTCTTCCCTCTCCCTTTCCACTTCCCCCTCCATGAGAAGAAAAAAAGGGGGGCGAATCCTACTAGGTGTGGAGTCCTAGTAGGACTCCCCCCCTTGGCGCGCCCCTGGTGGCCCGCCTCCTCCTCTCCCTCCTTTATATATGTGGGCAGGGCACCCCTTGGAGCCGCACAAATTGTTCCAAGCCGTGTGCGGCATCTCTCTCCACGGTTTACTCCTCCGCTCATATTCACGTAGTGCTTAGGCGAAGCCCTGCGCGGATCACATCACCATCACCGTCACCACGCCGTCATGCTGACGAAACTCTCCCTTGACCCTCTGCTGGATCAAGAGTTCGAGGGACGTCATCGAGCTGAACGTGTGCTGAACTCGGAGGTGCCATACGTTCGGTACTTGATCGGTTGGATCGCGAAGACATTCGACTACATCAACTGCGTTAACCTAACGCTTCCGCTTTCGGTCTACGAGGGTAGGTGGACACACTCTCCCCCTCTCGTTGCTATGCATCTCCTAGATATATCTTGCGTGAGCGTAGGAATTTTTTTGAAATTCCATGCTACTTAACCCAACACATGTATTGCGTGAAAGTTGAAAAAGTTTGAGAATATCAAAAGTATGAAACAATTGCTTGGCTTGTCATCCGGGTTGTGCATGCTTTGAATATTTTGTGTGATGAAGATGGAGCATAGCCAGACTATATGATTTTGTAGGGATAAGCTTTCTTTGGCCATGTTATTTTGAGAAGACATAATTCCCTTGTTAGTATGCTTGAAGTATTATTGTTTTTATGTCAATATTAAACTTTTGTTTTGAATCTTATGGATATGAACATTCATGCCACAATAAATAAAAATTACATGGATAAATATGTTAGGTAGCATTCCACATCAAAAATTCTGTTTTTATCATTTACCTACTCGAGGACGAGTAGGAATTAAGCTTGGGATGCTTGATATGTCTCCAACATATCTATAATTTTTTATTGTTCCATGCTATTATATTATCTTTTTTGGATGTTTTATATGCATTAATATGCTATTTTATATTATTTTTGCGACTAGCCTAGTAACCTAGAGCCCAGTGCCAGTTTCTGTTTTGTCCTTGCTGAATTTCACAGAAAAGGAATACCAAATGGAGTCCAAACCGAATAAAACCTTCGCGATGATTTTTCTTGGACCAGAAAACACCCAGGAGACTTGGAGTTCAAGTCAAAGGAGCCATGAGGTGGCCACAAGGGTGGAGGGCGCGCCCAGGGGGTAGGGGGCGCCCCCTGCCTTATGCCCCCCTGTGACTCCCCTGACCTAATTATTTTGCCTATATATTCACATATATTCTCAAACCACCAGAGGCATCCACAAAAACACTTTTCCACCACCGCAACCTTCTGTACCCGTGAGATCCCATCTAGGGGCCTTTTCCGGCATCCTGTAGGAGGGGGATTCGACCATGGAGGGCTTCTACATCGACTCTATTGCCCTTCCAATGAAGCGTGAGTAGTTTACCACAAACCTACGGGCCATAGCTAGTAGCTATATGGATTCTTCTCTCTCTTTGATTCTCAATACCATGTTCTCCTCGATGTTCTTAGAGATCTATCCGATGTAATCTTCTTTTGCAGTGTGTTTGTCGAGATCCGATGATTTGTGGATTTATGATCAGCTTATCTATGAATATTATTTGAATCTTCTCTGAATCCTTATATGAATGATTTGATATCTTTGTAATTCCCTTTGAACTATCGGTTTAGTTTGGCCAACTAGATTGGTTTTTCTTGCAATGGGAGAAGTGCTTAGCTTTGGGTTCTTTCGGGGTATGGGCTCCCGGAAACCCTTAAGGTTCGAACGCTGGGGTGCGCGCAAAGTCTTTCCCTTCAACCGATCTACGCTCTAGCTTGCTAGGATCTCGCGGACGACCTCACAACATAGATGGACACGGGGTTTATACTAGTTCGGGCCACCGTTGTGGTGTAATACCCTACTCCAGTGTGGTGGTGGTGGATTGCCTCTTGGGCTGATGATGAACAATACAAGGGAACGGCCTCCTGAGGTTAAGGCGTTCTTGTGCTCGGTGAGCTTGGGTGTGAGGTGGTCTCTCTCGAACTAAGGTCAGTCCGTCCCTTCTCTCACTTAGATCCGACCTCTCTCTCCACTGTGGTGGCTAGTCCTATTTATGGAGGCCCTGGTCCTCTTCCCAAATATCGAGCGGGAAGGGAGCCAACAATGGCGGGCTAATTTGAAGGGGGCAGCTAGTACAAGCTATCCTGACAAAAGTAGTCTTTGCCTGCACAAAGTTCTGGTGGTGACGCTGTTCCGGGCTCCACGATGACCTCCGTCTTGCAGTCCTCGGTCTTGGTCTTGTTGCATTGAAATGGCAACCTTTCCCTGATGCCTCGGTACTCCGCGGCTGCGCTTGCCCCCTTTGCACCAAAGAGGAAACAAGTACGTTGTGCGAGCTGGCGCCCGCCTAGTGTCAATCGTCACGGCTCACGTCACGAGAACCTCGTGAGGTTCGCCTCGCCTTGATATCTCCGCTCCTCGTGAGCCTGCCTAGCTAGGCCACTCCAGAGGAGGTCTTGCGTCGTCCGCCTCGCGAGGCTTGGCCCCTCGCAAGGGTCTTGGTGCTTTGTTGGTGAAGATGGGCCGTACGGCTTGCTAGCTCAGCCACGCCGCGGGCCGCAGGTAGGCAAGTCTAGGGACCACCATTCGAAGGACGCCGACAGTAGCCCCCGGGCCCAAGGTGCGCGCGGGCCTGGCTTCGCGACGAAGCCAAGGGTCAAGTTCGGAGCACCGCGGGCCCCCAAAGCCTGCGGCCTTGGTTGACACGTGGCGGTTGATTGGACGTGGGTGTCTCCGCTTCCCCACGCTGTTTCGGCAACTGCTTGACCTGACAAAAGGCTGGCGCGGGGGGCACTTGCCTTCATTGCTTCTTCCTCGCCTCGCTCCAGATCCCCTTTCTTGCTTTTTGCCGCCACTACCTATAGATCTGCTCCGGCCTCGTTCTGCATCTGCCGCTCATGGCGCCGCGCAAGGTCAAGGCTTCCTCGTCCCCGGCTTGGTATGAGCCCGCTCTTGAGGCGCCCACAGTCACGTAGAAGAGCCTTGCCTCCGTGCGCCTGCTGACGGCGGGAGAGAGCAACGAGTGGGGGAAGACGGAGCTCCGGCTTGCCTCCGACGAGCCAGATCCTGAGGGGAACACCTTCTTCCCCTTCTTTTCGAGCGGCGTTGCTGTCGGGTTGGTTCCTCCCTTCTCTGATTTCTTTTATGAAGTCCTCGACCACTATGGGCTGCAAGCGTTGCACCTCCATCCCAACTCTGTCCTCCTCCTTTCCATCTTTGCCTACTACTGTGAGGCGTACCTGGGTGTGATGCCGTCCGTGGCGCTCCAGTGCCATATCTTCTTCCTCCGCGTCAGCGAGGGCCACATCTCTGGATGCGCTAACTTCGTCGCGTCCGGCAAGGCCAACTTGATCTCGAGCACCGGGAAGAGGGCCGACAACATTCGATCCAAGTGGGTCATGGTAGACACCAAGCTCGCCCATCCGCGCCTGGTGTTGCCGATGGAGGCGCCTCGGCAAGGAAGGAATGGCCCAGGGCAGAGCTTGTCGACGAGAGGGCGTCATCAGTGTAGGAGCATATGATGGCTGACCTGAAGCCGGGCAATGCAAGGGCGGTTAAAATAACGGGAGCGATGCTCCTGAGGGAGTTCTTGACGCTGCGGGTCGCCCCACTCCAGGCATGCGCGCGCCCCTTCTGGCAGCTTGAAGGAGGGGAGAACAAGGCCCGTCCGAGGCCGGGGGACCCGCCTGATGACGAACTGGACGCCGTCCTACACCTCATAATTGGAGACAACCAGGAGTACCCGCCTAGCGCCTTCATTCCCCTATTCCAACACAGGGACCGGGAGGAATTCGTCGCCTCCAGACCGACTTTTGATGCGTGCGGGCTGGTGCCGCCGGTGCTTTCGGGAGCTCCTTCGGCGCCAAAGCCGGTGGAGGTGTCTTCTGGCGAGTCCCGCGGAGAGGGGGAGGAGGAGGACTCTGAGGAGACCCCGGAAGAGGTGGATGAGACCTCCCCTCCGAGCAAAGCCAAGATTCTCCGCGCCCTTCCTGATGATGTTGAGGCCGACGCCTACCAAGGAGGGAAGGAGCAATCCCTCATCCCGACGAAGGGTAGGTCGTCGCTGGTGGACCGTGGTGCCGCCTCCACTCCAACACCTCCTGGGGCTGGATCCGGTTCTGCCTTCGCACCGCTTGGCGCCACCGGAGCCCGAGCGCCTGCTCCTCAGGTCCCGATGCTCTCAGGCCTCAAGCTTCACAAGCGAAGGGTGGAGTACCTTGCGGTGGACCGGTAGGTGTCTCGAACTTCGCTTGGTCCGTGTAGGTGCCTTTTTTCTAACGCTCGTCTTTGGTTGATCAAGCCGACATCTTCGGCAAAGAAGAGGAAGGATGGTAAGGCAGCTGTGCCTCCCTCCACAGAGCAAGGAGGCAACATCGCCCATGCCTCCCCAGCCCGGTCGTCTCCGCGGGGCTAAGAGGAGCCCCATCGCATGGAGTCAGCCCCCATGGCCCCGTTGGCTCCGGAGGTGCAAGTTCTTGGCGCGGCTGATGAGGTCCCAGCTGCTCCGGAGCCCACGGTCTCCCCAGCCCTGGTGACGGAGCCAATTCCTCCTACTGCTGTGCCTCCACTCCTTGGTTCCTCTGCTCCTGCTGCTGTCTCGGAGCGTGCCTTTTCAGAGATGACCCAACTGCAGGCGGATCTCCTGAGCGCTGACCCGCGCTTGGTGGCCGGACGTCTGGAGTTGGCCTCCGGCTGGCTTCACTCTGACCTGGTGGTACGCGCGGCGCTGGGCCAGGCTGTTGCGGCTTCCGAGAGGGAGAAGCAAGGGGTTGTCGGCGCTGCGACCGATCGTGAGGTGGCGCTAAAAGACGCCCAGGCCGCCCATGACCTCTACCATGCGCTGGAGGGCGAGTTGCGGAGCTTGCACGATAAGCACGCCGAAGAGGAGCGCCGCCGCGAAGTAGAGGAGAAGGAGATGAAGGCCCGGGAGGAAGCTGTCAAGAACCATGATGCTGAGCTGGCAGAGCCGGGGAAGAGGCAGGTTGCCGAGCGCAACCGGTTGGAGGAGCTGGAGCAGAAGATGGGGGCGAAGGAGACCCATCTCAATGCCAAGGCGCGGATCTTGGCCGAAGACCGTGTGGCCTTCGCCGATCTCGAGAAGAGATCTCGAAAGGCGCTGAAAGCGCTCTACGAGCCTGGCCTAGAGAAGGCGCTGGATACTGACGAGGACGGCCCTGCCAAGCTACTTCCTCTTGTGGTGAAGGTGCTTGAGAAGGTCGTTGAGGGCCTCGGTCCCATGGCGGAGGCGGAAGCTCGCGTTCTGTCTTCAGCCACTCTTACCCGCGTCCTCAGCCATCTGCACCTCCGCGACCCCAACGCCCAGCTTGACGACCTGCTGGAGCCTGTGGCTGAAGATCTCTACGAGACCGCCGCCGCAGCTGTTCAAGGTCAAGTGGAGGCTTTGCTGGGGAAGTTCCGCGGCTTTGTCTCCGATCCTCTCTCTGGTGATGCCGCGGATCCTGCGGCTGGTGGCGAAGGTGAAGACATCGTCGCCCACAGGGGAGCTCCTTCCGCAGGCGACAGCGACATCCAGGGGTGACCCGCGGCTATTCTCCTTGTTTTATTCCTGCGACATACATCAGGCCTCGTGGAGGCATTTAGTCTTTTCATTTGTGTTGTGAGAACAGTATGCTTGTAATATTTGCTTTGAGATTCTACGTTTTCCTTCCTTATTTGCCTTGTTCTGTGTCGGTAGAGCCCGGCCCCGCGCATACCTCAACCGCCGTTGGGCCGACCGGAGACCAAGACAGACCAAGGAGTGAGGGGCTACGTGACCAGTTAGGCTCCTGAGTCGCGATGCTCAGGAGTCCCCCTTGACGTTCAAACAATTTCCATACCTGCCCTCGCCGAGGCCTCGAGAGGGGCGCGCGACGCCTAGGTCCGGGGGACCTAGTTGGGTGGCGTGTGCTTGGGCGTGACCCAAGCGCAGCCCCCGTGCCCAGCCCCCTCGCGCGACTCTCCCGAGGGGAGGCGTCATGGTGAGGCTGGGCGCTGAGCTCTAGGCTCCCTGAGGTTAGTATGACCGTGGGGTCGCCCTTAGTTGTTTATCACCAGCGCGGAGTGTAGTGCTTCCGCTTGTGCACGGGCATAGCCGCTCCTCGGTAGTGTCGACAGCCAGCGTGGAGCATGGAGCTTCCACTTGGGCGTGGGATGGGCCCCCCCTCCGGGAGGATCCCCCGGGGCGTGTACAGCCCCGCCCTGACATGTGGCTTGCACGGCAGGGCTGGGAGGTGTATCTGGGCACTCGTGAGCGGGACTCACGAGGCCCTACCTCAAGGCGGGTTGCGCACGGTCTTGAGTCTTGGTGACTGTATGTCCCTGCAAGGCGGTTAGATGCAAGCACTCTACGTCCTCAGGTCCCGGCCCTCGAGCGAGCTCAGCCGCCGCTGGTATGCCAGGTCGCGATGCCGTGGTCAAGGCCAGGGGGTGAGGGCTGGAGAGCCAGTAAGAGCTCCTGAGTCGCGATGCTCAGGAGCCCCCCTTTTAACGTGCAAGCAAATTGCATGGGGTGAACAGACCCGTGGTGGGCGGTGATCAAACAGGTGATGGCAATTGGCAGGTTAAGCATGAAGAGCAGATTGCCTGAGATAAATGCAGGAAGGTACATGCCACTGGGTCTGGCCCGAGCGGCGTGGGGATGATGCAGCCCGAGGGGCGCCCCCAGCGAGGTAAACTTAGGAACATAAGGAAAAGAGATACATGCCATAGGGACGGACCCACGTGGCCTGGGAATAGTGCAGCCCGAGGGGCGCTCCCAGCTTAAATGAACTTGGAAGATGTCACCTGGGTCTGTAGACGAAGTAGAGTTGGTGCAACTGAAGCCACGTGTCTAAGGAATGACTCCTCACTAGCCACTGGGTCCCTGAGCCTCGGGAGGCTCTGGGGGCTCAGGAGGTTCCCTAAAGGCCGCCGCCATCTCCTCCCGAACGGCGTGGAACCTGGCATCCTGAGCCGCCTGGACTTTCCGCACATGGCGCTGATGGGCCGACGCCACGTTCGGCAAGCCGAGGGGCATGCGAACGAAGCTGTGTGGTGGGCCCTCACAGCGGCCCGCACGTGTTGGCCAGAAGCACTCCTGAGATGCGGCCCTGTTGAGCCCTGGGATGTCAATGCAGACGCGTAGCTCAGCACCCTTGCCTGGGTGGTGAGCCACACTCTGTGAGCGGCTGTCGCCACAGATGGCTCTTGCGTCTTGTAGCTCTTGGGTGGTCTTGGTGATGAACTCCTGGGTGGTGAGCATTCCTTGCCCCATGCTCTCCTGAGGAACACGTGCCGCGAAGCATGCTTCCAAGTGGTGCCCAAGCACCTCCCTCATGAGATTGGCAAGGTCTGAGGCCCTCCAGAAGGGAGCCCCCGAGCCTTGCCTAAGGAGGGCGCCGGGCATGCTTTCCTATGAGGTGGAGGGAGGCGCCCCTGGAGCGGGATCCTGACGAGGCTCCTGATGCGACGCCATCTTCCTGGGGTCCTGCATGGCACGGTAGCTTCTTCTTGGGGATGGTCTCCGGAGGGCCTTCACTTCTGCTGTCAGGGTTGTCGATTGCCGCGGCTCGGAAGGCGCGCTCAAGGGAGCACACCGCATCCCTTTCTTCACATGGGACCATGATGATCCCCCCGCTTCCTGGCATCTTGAGAACGTTGTAGCCGTGGTGAGTGACTGCCATGAACTTGTCCAGGGCTGGGTACCCGAGGATGGCGTTGTACGGCAGGCGGATGTGTGCGGCGTCGAAGTCGATGAGCTTGGTGCGGTAATTCTTGTGCTCCCCGAAGGTGACATGCAGGTGGACTTGCCCTATTGGTGTGGTGGAACCGTCAGTCACTCCTGAGAAAGGCTTGGTTGGTTGGAGCTGCTCATAGGGCACTTGGAGGCTGTCGAATGTGTCGGCGGATAGGACGTTGAGCCCTGCGCCGCCGTCGATGAGAGTCTTGGTGACTTGCACATTACTAATGACTGGGGAGCACATCATAAGGAGCGTGCCAGTGGTGGATGCGCACTTGAGCTGGTCGGCCGAGCTGAAGGTGATGGCGCATTGGTACCACCGGAGCGGGCGCGTGGCCTCGAGCTTGGGGAGCGCCGCGTTCACCTTGCAAGTGAACTGTTTGAAGATGCGCTGAGAGGTTGGGGCCTGAGCGCCGTCCAAGATGCAAGCGACTGCGAGCGGCTCCTGGAAGCCCCCAGCCCCCTCGTCCTGGTGGTGGTCGTCATTCTTCCTTGGCGGTGGCAACAGGGGAAGACCAGCGTTTCCCTGGGGGTGATCCTCACGAGGCGGGTCCCTCCAGGCGCCCTCGTGAGGTTGGTCCTACCAGCGGTCCTCACGAGGCCGGTCACGCCACTCCTGGCGCGGGCCACGGTCGTCCCAGCGTCCGCCTCCGCATCGTCCTCCACGGCCGTAGCCCTGGTCGTTCCGCTCGGGGAGTCGGCCGAAGCGTCCTTCCCGAATGGCTCTGAGCTCTTGACAGTCGCTGGTGTTGTGGGTGTTCAAGTTGTGGAAGGCGCAGAATGGGCGACCGTTCTTGGATGACTCGGGATGATCTCTGCCTCACTTGGTGTCGGGCTCTGCTGCGAGCACTACTGCCTCCTTGCGCTTCATGTCCTTGGCCTTGGCCTTCTTTTCCTCCACTCCTGCAGCTGACAGCTCAAGGAGAGAGAGGCGCCCCTCCTCAGCTCTTGCGCACCTGGTCGCCAGGTTGAACAACTCCTGAGATGTGCAAAGCTCCTCATGGATTGCCATCTCTTCCTTCATCTTGACGTCGCGGACGCCATCGGAAAACGCAGAGATGATGGCCTCGTCCGTGACCTTGGGGATCTTGAGGCGGGTGCTGTTGAAGCGCTGGATGTACTTCTGGAGGGTCTCTCCTGGCTGTTGCTTTATGCGGCGTAGGTTGCCCACGACTAGTGGGAGGTCACGAGTTCCCTGGAAGTTGGCGACAAAGCGGTCGCGCATCTCGTCCCAGGAGGAGATCGAGCCGTGTTGCAGGTTCAGGAGCCAGGAGCGGGCCCCATCCTTGAGAGCCATAGGAAACCAGTTCGCCATGACTTTTTCGTCGCCATTGGCCGCTTCGATGCTCAACTCATAGAGCTGCAGGAACTCCGCGGGGTCGGCGATGCCATCGTACCGAGGAGGCAGATCTGGCTTGAACTTGCCCGGCCAGGCAACATTGCGCAGCTCAGGGGTGAAGGCACGGCAGGCTGCCATGGTTGCCGGGGCCTGCTTCGGGGGCAGAGCTTGGTCTTGGTGAGGTCCGCGCTGTGCCACTGCAGGCAGCGCGCGGTCTTGACGAGGTGGCGCGGGGAGCGCTGGTGCAGCTTCTCACGGCCGCGGGATTTCTTGGCAGCTCCTTTCTTCGCGCGCAGGCGCCGGGCGCGGGGGATCACGCCGCGGAGGCGCGTGCCTTGGCGCCAAGGCACCGTCTTGGGGTCGAGGTGGTGGAGGCGCGCCACGAGCCCCGTTGCCCGCGGCCTGCTGAGGGGGAGGCAGAGAGTGAGACGGTGCCAGAGAGCCCCCCGTGGCACGGACGAGCTCGGCGACGCGGTCGAGCCACTCGTCATAGACATCGTCGACCGGGCGGTAACGCAGGAGCTCGTTTGCCGCGATGAGCGCAGCCCGTGCCTCCAGGGAGTGCAGTGCGTGTGGGATGAAGAGCCAGCTAGAGTGAGTGATGGAGTAGCGGTGCGGCCGTCCTACCGCACCAAAGGATGTTGCGAGGATGCCTGCTGCTTGTTTCCCACCGAGCCGGTGGCAGCGTTGGCGGCAGGGGACGAAGAACGACGAGGCGGCCTGCCGACGGGAGCCGTCTGAGCGACGCGGGCGGCCCGATGCTCAGCTCGAGCGCGGCGAGCGTCCGACATGGAGACGACGGATTGACGGAGCGACGAACTGATGGAAGGGAAGCTACGGTGCACCCCTACCTGGCAGGCCAAATGTCGGGGTATGGGGTCCCGGCAAACCCTTAAGGTTCGAACACTGGGGTGCGTGCAAAGTCTTTCCCTTCAATCGATCTACGCTCTAGCTTGCTAGGATCTCGCGGACGAACTCGACGAACTCACAACACAGATGGACACGGGGTTTATACTGGTTCGGCCACCATTGTGGTGTAATACCCTACTCCAGTGTGGTGGCGGTTGATTGCCCCTTGGGCTGATGATGAACAATACAAGGGAACGGCCTCCTGAGGTTAAGGCGTTCTTGTGCTCGGTGAGCTTGGGTGTGAGGTGGTCTCTCTCGAACTAAGGTCAGTCCGTCCCTTCTCTCACTTAGATCCGACCTCTCTCTCCATTGTGGTGGCTAGTCCTATTTATAGAGGCCCTGGTCCTCTTCCCAAATGTCAAGCGGGAAGGGAGCCAACAATGGCGGGCTAATTTGAAGGGGGACAGCTAGTACAAGCTATCCTGACAAAAGTAGTCTTCGCCTGCACAAAGTTCTGGTGGTGATGCTGTTCTGGGCTCCACGATGACCTCCGGCTTGCAGTCCTCGGTCTTGGTCTTGTTGCACCGAAATGGCAACCTTTGCCTGATGCCTTGGTACTCCGCGGATGCGCTTGCCCCCTTTGCACCAAAGAGGAAACAAGGACATTGTGCGCGCTGGCGCCCGCCTGGTGTCGATCGTCACGGCTCACGTCACGAGAACCTCGTGAGGTTCACCTTGCCTTGATATCTCCGCTCCTCGTGAGCCTGCCTAGCTAGGCCACTCCCGAGGAGGTCTTGCATCATCCGCCTTGTGAGGCTTGGCCCCTCGCGAGGGTCTTGGGTGCTTTGTTGGTGAAGATGGGTCGTACGGCCTGCTGGCTCAGCCACGCCGCGGGCTGCAGGCAGGCAAGTCTGGGGACCCCCATTCCCAGGACGCCGACAGGTTCAATCTTGCGGTGTCCTTTCCCAGTGATAGTAGGGGCAGCAAGGCACGTATTGTATTATTGCCATCAAGGATAAAAAGACGGGGTTTACATCGTATTGCTTGAATTTATTCCTCTACATCATGGCATCTTACTTAATGTGTTACTCTGTTCTTGATGAACTTAATACTCTAGATGCAGGCAGGAGTCAGTCGATGTGTGGAGTAATAGTAGTAGATGTAGAATCGTTTCGGTCTACTTGACACGGACATGATACCTATATTTAATAATCATTGCCTTAGATATCGTCATAACTTTGCGCTTTTCTATCAATTGCCCGACAGTAATTTGTTCATGCACCGTATTATTTGCTGTCTTGAGAGAAGCCTCTAGCCTATGGCTCCCGGGTCTATTTTTCATCATATAAGTTTCCGATCTTCTATTTTCCATCATATTAGTTTCCGATCTACTATTTTACAATCTTTTACTTTCCGATCTATAAACCAAAAATATTTACTTGATCGTTTGTTTAGTTTCATCTCTCTCTATCAGTTCTCACTTTTGCAAGTAACCGTGAAGGGATTGACAACCCCTTTATCGCGTTGGGTGCAAGTTGTTTGATTGTTTGTGAAGGTATTAGGTGATTTGTGCATTGTCTCCTATTGGATTGATACCTTGTTCTCTAACTAAGGGAAATACTTATCTCTACTTTCCTGCATCACCCTTTCCTCTTCAAGGGAAAAACCAACGCAAGCTCAAGAAGTAGCAGCCAACGACCATTTAGATTGGGTATACTAATTATACCTTTAGCTCTGGACTAGCACAATTTATTTAATGTAAATGTAATGAAATCCGTCATGTTTATATGAAATCCAGTCGTGTTTGTATGAATTTGCGTCCACGTTCGCTATCTCGGGCGAGTGTTGTCCGTTGCTGGAGTGGGATGACGAACTCCATCTCTAACAACCCCGCAAAGTGCGTCACCACCTTTTTTGCATGGTAATGCGTCACCACCTTTGCGATGGCCAGGATGCGGCGAAAGAACGACGTACTTCATACCACGCGCTCGTCTAGACGGCTCGATAGCTCATGAAGTAGCACCAACAACATGCCTTGTGCGTCTAGTACTCCATTGCAGTCGTAATTGTTGCATGCGCAACTCGGGTTGCAGCTGCAGGTGAGCATGGCGACGCTGCATGGCCATCCATCAATAGTGTCCGGTATGAGGATGACATTGCCATGTGCATCCTATTTGTACTAAAAATCATGAATGAAGAGTGTAAACATGTTTACATACAACCTGAGTGGATTGCTCCAGTGGTCATCACACGTGTAGTGTCATGCAAAGCTTCATTTATTAGGTTATAGTCATTTTGTTTTGGTATGTGTGATGTTCATAGAATGAGTAACTAGCTATAAAGTTACTCAATTTACCTATCTCCTCATTAACTAGTTGCCACATAGGCGAATTTGCTGAGTTGGACTCGATGTTACTCTTGAAGTTACTCCCACTGTGGTTAGTCTTAGGCCTTGTTCGGTTCAACCTCCTCCCAAGGGGTTTGGAGAAGAAATGGAGGGAATTTGGCTTGTACATGATTTAATACCCGACAATCCCTGTTAACCCATGTTAAAACCCCTTGAACCGCACATGCCCTTAAGGTTAAAAATGACCGGGATTACAGAGAACAGGGTACAAACTTTAGGGATTTAAAGGTGAGGGTTTGTTTCCGACTAGCTCTACAACCTCAAGGTTTATAATTCGGACTTCACTCTCCCCTCACACACACGCGCGGGTATACTCATGGTGGAGCACATTTGCACACGAAAAGGCAGGTAACGTGACAATTTGAGACATCTAGTCGTCCACTTAATGTGGTGTCTGGGACCAAATGTCAGCCATACCAAGTGCGACCTGAACGCAGTGGCACAGTTATTGATCGAGTTTCTTTTTACTGGTACGTTAAATGTAAAAAAGATGGCCCCGCGCGTATTCAATTTAAAACAATCGCTATGGAGAGAAAAACAATTACTGATAACCCACTTTGGGACTTGCTTGCTAGGGTTGCTCTCTTCTTCTCACTGATAACCCACAAGTATAGGGGATCAATTGTAGCCTCTTTCGATAAGTAAGAGTGTCGAACCCAACGAGGAGCTAAAGGTAGAACAAATATCCCCTCAAGTTCTATCGACCACCGATACAACTCTACGCACGCTTAACGTTCGCTTTACCTAGAACAAGTATGAAACTAGAAGTATTTTGTAGGTGTTGTTGGATAGGTTTACAAGAATATAAAGAGCATGTAAATAAAAACTAGGGGATGTTTTAGGTAAAGAAGCAATAAAGTTAGTATAGAGAGTGTGGAAAAGTGGTGGTAGGAGTTGCGAAATTGTCCCTAAGCAATTGACTACGTTACTAGACCGATAGCAAGTTTTTTGTGGGAGAGGCCACTGCTAGCATGTCATCCCTGACTTGGAATTCTATGCACTTATGATTGGAACTATTAGCAAGCATCTGCAACTACTAACGTTCATTAAGGTAAAACCCAACCATAGCATCAAGATATATTGGTCCCCCTTCAATCCCGTATGCATCAATTTCTATGCTAGGTTGAAGCTTCTGTCACTCTTGCCCTCCAATACATAGTCCTATCAACATACAACTAACCCTATGGTGTGATCCACGCGTGGGCTCATATGATGGGCACCAAAGGATAGCAACATAACCACAAGCAAATTAAATCAATCATAGTAATTCACCAATCACCGATAGGACAACGAAAATCTACTCAGACATCATAGGATGGAAACACATCATTGGATAATAATATGAAGCACAAAGCACCATGTTCAAGTAGAGGGTACAGCAGGTTGTGCGAGAGTGGACCGCTGTAGATAGATGGGGGAACATGATGAAGATGTTGGTGAATATGATGGAGGTGTTGGTGTAGATCACCGTCACACGATGATGGCCCCGGCGGCGTTCCGGCGCCACCGGGAGAGAGGGGAGAGAGCCCCCCTTCTTCTTCTTCCTTGACCTTCTCCCTAGATGGGAGAAGGGTTTCCCCTCCGGTCCATGGCCTCCATGGCATGGGAGGGGCGAGATCCCCTCCGAGATTGGATCTGTCTCTCTCTGTTTCTGCGTTCTCAAATTCTGCCCTTTCACCATTTCTTATATTCCCGGAGATCCGTAACTCCGATTGGGCTGAATTTTAACACAATCTCTATCCGGATATTAGCTTTCTTGCGGCGAAAGAAGGACATAAACCGCCTTACGGGGTGGCCACAAGGGCCCAGGGCGCGCCTGACCCCCTAGGGCGCGCCCCCTGCCTCGTGGCCCCCTCGGGCATCGTCTCGCGTTGATTTTTCTTCCCAAAAATCAGATATATTCCAAAAAAAATCTCCGTCAGTTTTTATCCCGTTTGGACTCCGTTTGATATGGATTTTCTGCGAAACAAAAAACACGCAACAAACAGGAACTGGCACTGGGCACTGGATCAATATATTAGTCCCAAAAATAGTATAAAAAGTTGCCAAAATTATATGAAAGTTATATAATATTGGCATGGAACAGTACAAAATTATAGATACGACGGAGACGTATCAGCATCCCCAAGCTTAATTCCCGCTCGTCCTCGAGTAGGTAAATGATTAAAAAGATAATTTTTGATGTGGAATGCTACCTAGCATAATCTTGATCATGTAATCTAATCATGGCATGAATATTAAGACATGAGTGATTCAAAGAAATAGTCTAACATTTGACATTAAGACAATAATACTTGAATCATACTAATAAAGCAATCATGTCTTTTCAAAATAACATGGTCAAAGAAAGTCATCCCTAAAAAATCATATGGTCTGGCTATGCTCCATCTTCACCACACAAAATATTCAAATCATGCACAACCCTGATGACAAGCCAAGCAATTGTTTCATACTTTTGACGTTCTCAAACATTTTCAACTTTCACGCAATACATGAGCGTGAGCCATGGACATAGCACTATGGGTGGAATAGAATATGATGGTGGAGTTTGTGTGGAGAAGACAAAAAAGGAGAAAGTATCACATTGACGCAGCTAATCAACGGGCTATGGAGATGCCCATCAATTGATGTCAGTGTGAGGAGTAGGGATTGCCATGCAACAGATGCACTAGAGTTATAAGTATATGAAAGCTCAAACTGAAACTAAATGGGTGTGCATCCAACTTGCTTGCTCATGAAGACCTCAGGCATTTGAGGAAGTCCATCATCGGAATATACAAGCCAAGTTCTATAATGAAAATTCCCACTAGTATATGAAAGTGATAACTCAATGAGACTCTCTATATGAAGAACATGGTGCTACTTTGAAGCACAAGTGTGGTAAAAGGATAGTAACATTGTCCCTTGTCCCTTCTTGTCTCATACTTTGAAGCACAAGTGTGGGATTCTTTGGCCTCTTTTTTTATTTGGGCTCCTTTGGCCTCTTTTATTTTGATAACCTCACATGGGACAATGTTCTAATAATGATGATCATCACACTTTTATTTACTTACAACTCAATATTACAACTCGATACTAGAACAAAGATATGACTCTATATGAATGCCTTTGGTGATGTACCGGGATATGCAATGATCTAGCATAGCAATGGCATCAAAAACGGACAAGCCATGAAAACATCATGCTAGATATCTTATGATCATGCAAAGCAATATGACAATAAATGCTCAAGTCATGTATATGATGATGGAAGTTGCATGGCAATATATCTCGGAATGGCTATGGAAATGGCATAATAGGTAGGTATGGTGGCTGTTTTGAGGAAGATATAAGGAGGCTTATGTGTGATAGAGCGTATCGTATCACGGGGTTTGGATGCACTAGCGAAGTTTGCACGAACTCTCGAGATGAGAAAGGGCAATGCATGGTACCGAAGAGGCTAGCAATGATGGAAGGGTGAGAGTGCGTATAGTCCATGGAATCAACATTAGTCATAAAGAACTCACATACTTATTGCAAAAATCAATTAGTCATCGAAACAAAGTACTACGCACATGCTCCCAGGGGAAAGATTGGTAGGAAAAGACCATCGCTCGTCCCCGACCGCCACTCATAAGGAAGACAATCAATAAATACCTCATGCTCCGACTTCATCACATAACGGTTCACCATACGTGCATGCTACGGGAATCACAAACTTCAACACAAGTATTTCTAAAATCCACAACTACCCACTAGCATGACTCTAATATCACCATCTTTATATCGCAAAACTATTGCAAGGAATCAAACATATAATATTCAGTGATCTACCAGTCTTATGTAGGATTTTATGACTAACCATGTGAATGGCCAGTTCCTGTCATCTCTCTAAATAGATAAGTAACAGTGTCAAACCCAACGAGGAGCTAAAGGTAGAACAAATATTCCCTCAAGTTCTATCGACCACCGATACAACTCTACGCACGCTTAACGTTCGCTTCACCTAGAACAAGTATGGAACTAGAAGTATTTTGTAGGTGTTGTTGGATAGGTTTGCAAGAATATAAAGAGCATGTAAATAAAAACTAGGGGCTGTTTTAGGTAAAGAAGCAATAAAGTTAGTATAGCGAGTGTGGAAAAGTGGTGGTAGGAGTTGCGAAATTGTCCCTAAGCAATTGACTACGTTACTAGACCGATAGCAAGTTTTTTGTGGGAGAGGCCACTGCTAGCATGTCATCCCTGACTTGGAATTCTATGCGCTTATGATTGGAACTATTAGCAAGCATCCGCAACTACTAACGTTCATTAAGGTAAACCCAACCATAGCATTAAGATATATTGGTCCCCCTTCAATCCTGCATGCATCAATTTCTATGCTAGGTTGAAGCTTCTGTCACTCTTGCCCTCCAATACATAGTCCTATCAACGTACAACTAATCCTATGGTGTGATCCACGCTCGCGCTCGTATGATGGGCACCAAAGGAGAGCAACATAACCACAAGAAAATTAAATCAATCATAGTAATTCACCAATCACCGATAGGACAATGAAAATCTACTCAGACATCATAGGATGGCAACACATCACTGGATAATAATATGAAGCATAAAGCACCATGTTCAAGTAGAGGGTACATCGGGTTGCGGGAGAGTGGACTGGTGTAGATAGATGGGGGAACGTGATGAAGATGTTGGTGAATATGACGGAGGTGTTGGTGTAGATTGCCGTCACACGATGATGGTCCCGGCGGCGTTCTGGCGCCACCGGGAGAGAGGGGGAGAGAGAGCCCCCCTTCTTCTTCTTCTTCCTTGACCTTCTCCCTAGATGGGAGAAGGGTTTCCCCTCCAGTCCATGGCCTCCATGGCATGGGAGGGGCGAGAGCCCCTCCGAGATTGGATCTGTCTCTCTCTGTTTCTGCGTTCTCAGATTCTGCCCTTTCACCGTTTCTTATATTCCTAGAGATCCGTAACTCTGATTGGGCTGAAATTTTAACATGATCTCTATCCAGATATTAGCTTTCTTGCGGCAAAAGAAGGACATAAACCGCCTTACAGGGTGGCCACAAGGGCCCAGGGCGCGCCTGACCCCCTAGGGCGTGCCCCCTGCCTCGTGGCCCCCTCGTGCATCGTCTCACGTTGATTTTTCTTCCCAAAAATCACATATATTCAAAAAAAATCTCCGTCAGTTTTTATCCCGTTTGGACTCTGTTTGATATGGATTTTGTGCGAAACAAAAAACATGCAACAAACAAGAACTGACACTGGGCACTGGATCAATATGTTAGTCCCAAAAATAGTATAAAAAGTTGCCAAAAGTATATGAAAGCTGTATAATATTGGCATGGAACAATCAAAAATTATAGATACGACGGAGACGTATCACTCACTCTCTCACCCTCTCCAGATCTAAACAAGACCACGGTGTCCTCTCTCTCTCTCTCTCTCTTCTCTCTGGTTGACACAAATCCGGTCGGATACCTTCCGCTGGTGATCGCCGGTGGCGAGGGAGGAAGCCAACGCGCACCATCTTCTCTAACATGGCGCCAGCGTGGGAGGTCCTCCTCACCCTTGCTCCCTGCCATCGAGTTGGCAGATCCCACCGCCTACCTCGCCACATCCCGCAGACCAGAGGTATAGCTTATTTTAGAACCGGCCTTGTTCTAATGGCCCAGCTCCCCACATCGCTGCATCCCTTTTATTCATCAAGTTAGGATTGCTCCCCACGTCGCTGCATCCTGCATGTGGATATTCTTCTAGTATTACAAAGCTCCCCATGTAGCTAGCTCTGTCGGCTTGTCGAACACTCGAACACCACCTAATTTTTTACTATTAGAGGAAAAAAGGTACTACAGATACTGGCTAACAAACTGATCTCTTGGTTGGAAAGGGAAATAAAGATGCTGGCCTGACTGGTCTCTTGGTCAAAAAAGGACAGAAAGTGGGGGTGTTGGGTCGACAATGCAACCGAGAATGAGCACGTCTAGATTTCTTGTGGTCACATAGGAAAGGTCACTGACAAGAACAAAAAATGCACAAATCCAGACATGCTTTGCATGTTTGCCGCACTCGGCAACACCTCTGCCTCACCACTTTATGCCTCGGTGGATGTAAAACGTGCTTGTGCCTCCTCTGTCCCTATGCACTTACTGCTGCTGTTAATCTAACATCACAGGTAAAATGAAACAATGCCACTTTTAATGTGATGTCGCTTTTAAGTAATGCTGCTCTCAATCTATTGCCATTGATAAAATGAATCGATGCCACCACCATTTTATGAAATGCTTTTGTCTTGCTTTATTTCGCATAAAGAGTGTTTTGAGCCATTACACTGAACTCTGACACCGGTAACATAGCTGCATCTCCGTTGAACTGCACAAAATTTAATTGCACAATGGTTGACACGACGATGTGTTTCTCCTTTCCGTGTCACCCTTTGTTAGAACGATCGTTCATGTTAATCGTGCACGTACGTACTCATCAAGTGCTACTCCCAATCTGTCATCACAGAGTAATAATGCAATTGTTATGCATGTTAATGTAAGCCCCTGTTAATCTAGTGCCAGTGTTGATTTGATGTGATGGCACTTCTTAGTTAATGGCACGTTTTCATACTGTCACTATAATGCCATTGATAACATATGAGATGCTGCTGTTAATCATATGCCGCTGCAAAGAAATGACACTGCTTAAATAGCCCCTGTTAAATATTGGCGCAAACAGGGTTGAGTATCTCCATATGGTGTCTATTTGTGCAAACAGAAGCACAAACCTCAATTTTAGTGGAACCTGTTGTCAGCTGACCTCATGGTGCTCCAGGTATTCCTACATTCGTAACTAGTTAGAATGACCAACGCAAGATGAAATAAGCTTATTCGCACGTTGACTTGCTGTTTGCAGTGTGGAATGAGCCTGTCATGTGTGCAGGAGCAAACAAGCACTGCAGTCACGCCGTCAATGCAAGATAAAAGAGACCGAGTCATTGATGGCCTAGCCGGCGAGTAGGGGCGTGCAAACAGAGGTGCATTATTTTAGTGGAACTGCACAAAAAAGATATTGGGGTTAGTCGGACAAACTTTCTACAACCACACGGAAGGAATTGCGCTCATTGATTGCATAGAATTTCCTCCGTGCCATCATAGGAGATCCCAAGGTGGAAATCAACTAAAGACCTATAAAATTATGCATAATCTTCCTCACGCAGTTCAGTATCCCCCTTCTAGATGATCATTTTTGTCATGCCAAGCTATTGATATGTGCTATTGTTTTGCGACCGTTTAAGTACAACACTTTCCTATCTTTTCACATTCAGGACAATGAAGATGATTTCAGTGGAACTGCACAAAATGGTCTGATGATCTCTATTGCATCCTCTGTTTGCTGCAATGTGTCAGCGTAAATTGCAATATGAGCCATCAAGCTAGCTGTGGAGTTACCAACATGATCAAAGTTCATGCAACATTGATCAGAAAGAAGCATGCCCAGGAAGTTAAGGTGTGCATAGGGAGGCCCTTTGCTCAGAGAAGCATCAATCATTTTTTCTTTATTTCTACACCTGCTCACAGCTTTGTCTTGGTTATAGTCTTGTGAATCATTTAGATGCATAAACATGTTGAACTTAAGTGCTTGTGAATGTTAGCTAGTATGCATAATGTACCTTGTGAAGCTTAGTTTAGTGTGAATGTTAGCGTGTCAACCTTTACAATCTATGTATATTGTGGGTATGTTATTTGACCCCTCATTTTGCCGCGCTACGACCAGTGTGAGTGTCTGCATGCAATACACCATCCTCTAATTTGGTGGATGCCAAGCCGGCCTGAAAAGGAGCTATAACTTTTTTTTCAAGTTGAAAAATGTTACTGATGAGGAGCCATAATTAAGCTGGAGGCGTCTCTTTTTTTCTTTCGAATGGGCAATAAGCTGGAGGATGTCTCTAATGGGATGCCTCTAGTGTTAAGGCCCTCCCGAATGAAACATGGGCAGTCGACTACGGCGATACAAAAGCATATCCATCTTAAAGCCCATTTGTTTTTGTTTTTTGCGAGGAAAAGCCCATATTTCTTGAAGAGGGGGTGATCCCAGTTAAACCCTTCTTCCTCCTTGCTTCCACTTATACTGTAGCTCGCTGGACTCTCCCACTTTCGTCGCCCCCAATTCCCCCTGCTCCCCATCTACCTCACTCGTACAGAAAACCCCCACTCACCTTCTTCCTCACTCATATAGAAAAAGCCTGCTCCTCTTCTTCCACTCCTATAGAAAACCCCAGCCATCCTTCTTCCCCACTCGCACTGCCACTAGGCTCGTCTCTGACTACTCTGCTCAAAACTGTGAGCTCGGTGCGACGCCTGCAAGGAAAATGGAGTCAGCTGGCCCCAGCGCCAAGAAAACGAGGCCCCCACCAGCGGCGACATTGGTTGTAGATCTCGCACCCGGTAGCGCGGGGAGAAGCGATATGCCCCCCCACCGGATCTGAGAAACCCATAGAATCTCGGGTGGACCGCATCAGCGATCTCCCGGACGCCATGCTTGGGGTCATCTCGCTTCTCCCCACCAAGGATTGCTGCCACACCCAAGTCCTCTCAACTCGGAGGCGCCCTCTATGGTGCGCCACGCCCCTTAATATCAACTGTCGCCAGCTATCTGTCGTTCATGATTTTGAACTCCTTAGAGCCGTCATATCCTCCCACCAGGGCTCCGTTCAACGCCTCTACATCCTGACACGCTACCTGTTGTCCATACCCTGCACGGTGGACGCCTGACTGACAACCCCTGAATTCAAAAAAATTCAGCAGTTTGAGTTCTACCATTACCACGAAAGTTTTATACCACAAACCGAACACTAAGAATTTGTGCCCACACCACCATTGTCCATCTCGTGGATTTCCTCATCTCTCCACACCGCCACGTTCGCCCGGTGCCATCTACCATACAATCTCGTACAAATGCTTCGACTCTCACTACTAAAAAAACTTCTGCTTGTGGTGCTTTATCTGTCGGACGCCTCACTGCATAGCATCATCCACTTTAGTTGCCTTGCCTTGGAGCGCTTGCTGATTATTTTGGGAATAGAAATCCATATCAGTTGTCTCCAAATAAAGTCGCCTCTCCTTAAAAGCATTGGAATTTGTTTTGAAGGACAACAGCTCATCATCAAAGATGCCCCTTCACTTCAAAGGTTGCTCCTTCATTATTGTTATATACCTTCGCAAATAATTGTCATCTCTGCACCCAAACTAGAGACCTTGGGTGTAATTTGTGATCTAATTAATGATCACAAGTTGGTGTTTGGCTCCACACTTATTCAGGTATCGTATATTATCATCTATAAATTTGTAATCATAAGCTGCATTTTTCATTTGTGCGCATAATTTTTATATCATCTTGGAGTACACTTTGGGTACTAATATTATGTTATATGTTCAATGAAGAGTTCGTCCATGGATAGCTATCAATGATGTTGGATTCTGTCAAGATCTTATATATCAGAATTTTTAGTTATGATCTGAACATAATTATTTTCTTGTTGCGATGCTTTCTATGTCTGGAGAATTTATATATAAAGGTGATGATTTCATGCACATTGAAAGCCCTTATATATTGTAGTAGAATTAACCGTTCAGTTGTCGCTCCTTAGACATACTCTCTTTTTTAGACATTAACTACTTTCAATCTTCATGTCTACTTAGGCACTAACACATGGAGAAAACATATAAGCAATCGGTGGCGTAATAAGCAATGGGATTTTCTCAGTTCTCATGACATTCGTTTGAGGACTATAACGATGGAAGGATATGCATCCAACCAGGCAAACAGAAGCTTTGTCACATTCTTCCTATTGAATTCGAGGTTACTATTGTCTATGAAGCTTAAGTTTTTCAACAAGAAATTTATCACGGATGGACATGTTGAATAGCAAAAAAAGAAGTTTCAGGTGGACAAATGGGCTTCTGAACATGCTCGGCTTCTCTTTACAACAACTTGTGATCATGTTCTAATAAAAAATTTGGCACAGGATGCTGATTTTGTGGATCAGACCGATCCATTTGTTTGTGACTGCCAAAAACTGTGGTTGGGTTATATGTTATTGCCACGTTCAATCTGGGTTTTGTATAAATTTGATGAACAATTAATCCTTGGGCTTTTGTACCGTTTGTAATCTTGAGTTACATGTTGTTGCCCTGGTACTCCTTCGCCTGCCACTACACTGCTACATCTTCCATGACTCATGTTCGTTCCAGTCCGAGGCCTCGACGTCGTTCTCCGCCTTGGTTCGCTCGTTGTGCCTGCCACCGTCTGGCATTGTCAACATGGTCAACAACCGAGAGGAACAGGAGATGACTGTACATGGAGAGGCTGACAATAGGGACCCACCAAGGCCGTGGCATTACGCAAGCAGGTTCCTCGTTATTGCAAGCCGAAAAAATACTCCCCCCTAATTGTTTGACATCTAGGCCCCATGCCATTGTCAATGTAGTCAATAAACGAGAAAATTACACAACAAACGGCTAACACCAGGTACCCAGCAGCTCACCTAGTTGTTTTTGGGTTTTAGAGACGGAGCTCAACTGCGCGCTATGCGGGGGCTGTGGCCCGTCTAGCCCACGCTTTTAGTTAAGCACATGACGAGCCTAGTTGATATCTTTTTTCTTTCTGAAAATGGCTAGCCCGGTTCTATTTTTTGGAGAATACCTGACCAAGGCCTACTTGCTTTTCTCAGCCCTGCTGGGCTGCAAATATTTCAAGACGAGGAGGGATGTATTCGGCTTCCCCAGAAAATGGGCTATAAGTAGTAAGAAATGGGCTATAATTTTTTTTAACCAGAGCCAACCGGCGATTACATTCAAATTTCATTTTTTCTAGATTTTAAATTTCATTCATTTTCTTGTGAAAAAATTTCTTTGTATTTTATTTTGATATAATTTTTTAAAAATCATTTTTAACGTGACTCGAAATTTCGTGATTAAAAGAGTTTGTACCCCATCGAAATATGCAAAATTTCGTTGAATTTTTAGCAGTGGCCAGAATATGGTCCGTAATGCTAATAAAAAGAATATGGGCTTCAAAATATCCTTAAGAATTAGCAAATGGGTTGTAGATAATTGAAAATAATGGCAAATGGGTTGTATGTTGTTTTCCACAGATTCGGAGGCTGACTTGTGGGCCTACTAGGTTGACAATGACGTTGTCTTAAAAAAAGTTTTGACGCGTACGCAAGGCTTTGTCAACTTAGTCAACACAGAGCAGTAACTATTGGATGTCCATCCAACGGCCACCGTGCTTCTTCAATCTCTGATCTTCCTGCTCCAGCCGCCCAAACCAGCGCCGGCGGGACTGGCTGCTCCCTCCTCCCGTGGCTGGCTATGCTGTCGCCAGGCCATCCCTCTACCCAGCCGCACCTCGTGTTATTTTCTGGTGATGTCAGCCTCACCCCGCAGCCGACCAATCAGCCCTCGTACTCCCCTCAGCATGGGCATCCGCTGTTGTGGTTTCATCGGCTCCGGGTCATTCCCTTCCTGGGCCTCGTTGTCACCCATCGCGTTGGTGCTCTCGGCGCGGCGTGGTCATCATGGTCAAGAAAGAACAACCATTGGAAGAGGGTGTAAGTGGAGAGGCTGATAGTAGGGACCCAAATAAGCAAGTGCCTCCTTATTACGCGAAAAAATGATTGCTCCTGCTAACAGTTGGGACCCACCGGCTGTATCTTCGCACGGAAGGAAGTGCCTCCTTGTTACGCAAAAAAACTATTCCTCTCGATGACAGCTGGGACCTGGCATATTTGGTAGCTAACTTGTGGGCCTACTAAGCTAATGCGTATGTAGGGCTTTGCCAATTTAATCAACAAATGATTCTACCAGCTGGACTGTTGGATGTTAATCCAACAGCCGTGCTACTTCTTCAACCTCTGATCTTGCTCCTGTCTCCCGTGGGCGGCAGTGCTGCCCGCGCACCTGAACCAGTCAAGTTACCCACTTCTCTCCATCTGCGACTCCACTGCCGCGTCTTGCATGTCTCTGGGTCGTTCCAATCTAGGGCCTTGCCATCGTCCACCGCACTTGGTGTGCTCGACACGGTGTGGTCAACGTGGTCAACAAACAAGAGTCATCGGAAGATGACTGTACGTGGAGAGGCTGACAGTGAGGACGCACCACGCCCATGGACACATGCATGCAACTGCATTCCTTTTTACCCTAAAAATAATGTTTTCTCCCCCTGACAGCTGGGACCGAACAGCTACATCTTCGCACCCAAGGAAGTGTGTCCTTATTACGGGCAAAAAAATTATTTCTCCCCCTAACAGCTGGGACCTATCAGCTATATCTTCGCACGCAAGGAAGTGCCTCCTTATCCTCCCTGATAGCTGGGACCCACCCGGTCGAACAATACGTAGGGTTGTCTCTCTGGTCGCAAACGTGTACATACATACTGGTCGGTTGGTCTCTCTGCAAGGATGAACCGTGGACGAGCAAGGAGCAGCACGTGTGACGTAGACGTTGAGGCAGTCATGTCTAAATCGTGTACACATACGTACAACCACGCTACAAGAAAGTAAATACGGCTACGTACATACATACAGGTGGGGTCTCGAACACGTACAACGACGACGTCTTGTTCATCGGCAGCCAACCGGCTGGGTCGGAACGGAGGAAACTATGTTGTGTTCATCGGGAGGTAAGCGACTAGGTCGGACTACGTCCTGTTCATCGGGATCCAAGCCACTTGGACGAAATAGCCCAACTGGGGTCCTGTTCATCGACTCGGGGTCTCAGGTCCCGCAAAACAGAGGAAACTGAGTTCTCTTCGACCTCCCACGGTCGAAACGGGGGCTTGTTCATCCGGAGGGGTCTGACGTACCGCAAAACGGATGAAACAGACTACTCTCCGACTGCCTATGGTCGAAACGGGGTCCTGTTCATCGGGAGGGGTCTGGCGTACCGCAAAACGGACTAAACGGACTTCTCTCCAGCCGCCTACACTACAAAAAAAGACACATCCGTGACATTTTGGGCCGAACAAAAAAATCTCTGTCATACTTATGACACTTCTATGACGATAATTGTGACAAAACTGGTATCATCATAGATGTGGTGGGCTCCTACTTCTATGACAAAAAATCATGATAGAAAATTGGCTTTTCATCCTGGGCGGGCCAGAGACGCAACTGAATGACATTCTTTGGGCCATCCATGACGGAAAAAACCGTGGTAGAAGCGAGGGCGATGAAAATATCGGGGTGTTCCCGGTTACGGTGGGTGGTCGGGGCCGAGCAATGCATGGAGGTTTGCGCGTTTCTCTCGTACACGCACGCGCGTGGGTGCGAGGCATTGGGCTCTAACTGAACCCAAGCGAGGCGTTCGCCTACTGAACCCGAGCGATTGCACTGCAGGCTACGCGTTACTGAACCCAAGCGATCGATCGATGGCTGTTAACTGAATCCGATTAAGCGGTTCCTTCGCTACTGCTACTAACTGAAGTCGATCGATGTTGCCTCTGCATGAACAGTGAGCGTTGTTGGTAGGATTTGGATGAACAGTTCCCGGTGGGGGTGGGTGAACAGGACCCCGTGGTGTTGCCTTTGGATGAACAAGACCCCGAACGATCGAGCCGGTTGGGGTTGGATGAACATGACCCCGTGGAGGGCTGGATGAACAGGACCACCCCGTGCAGGGCTGGATGAACAATAGATGGTGGAGGGCTGGATGAACAGTAGCCCGTGGAGGGGTGGTTGAATAGGAGACCGTGTGGAGAGGGCTGGTTGAACAGTATCCGGTGGAGTAGCGCGCGGTGGAGGCTGGATGAACAGGAGCCCGTGGATGAACAGTCGCAGGTGGAGGCTGGAGGAGGTCGGCGGTGGATGAACAGTAGCCCATGGAGGTTGGAGGGGGTCGACGGTGGAGATGAACAGTATCCCGTGGAGTCCTGTTTTGCGGTACGCCACACCCCTCCCGATGAACAGGACCCCCGTTTCGACCATAGCGCTCCAACACAAGTCTGTTTCCTCCGTTTTGCGGTACGCCACACCCCTCCCGATGAACAGGACCCCCGTTTCGACCATAGGAGGTCCGTTTCCTCCGTTTTGCAGTATGCCAGACCCCTCTCGATGAACAGGATCCCGTTTCGACCCTAGCCGGTCGAACACAAGCCCGTTTCCTCCGTTCTGCGGTACGCCAGGCCTCGTTTCCATCGGCTGTTCCGTCCAAGCCCTCCCGATGAACACGACGACGCATTCCATTCCGACCCAGCCGGTTGGCTCCCCATGAACACGACAACGACGCTATTTCTCCGTTCCGACCCAGCCATGTACACGAGCCCTGGCCATACGTATGCGCGAGTAGGCATTCGAGACCCTGCCTGTATGTACGTATGTGGTCGTATTTTCTTTCTTGCACACTGGCCATTGTACGTATGTGTACATGCTACGTGTGTGCCTCTACTATGACATGTGCGCGCCTCTACATGGACTAGTATGTACGTACATGTTCGCGACCAAAATGACAACCTACGTATGCTTTGACTAGGTGGGTCCTGACTGTCAGGCACTTCCTTGTGTGCGAAGATGTAGCTGGTGGGTCCCAGCAGTCAGGGGGGCGAATCGTTTTTTGCCCGGACGCACTTCCTTGCGTGCGCAGATGTCGCTGGTAGGTCCCAGCAGTCAGGGGGGAAATGTTTTTTTCGCGAAATACGGTTGCCCGTCCGGTGGGTCCCTGCTGTCAGGTGGAGGAATCATTGTTTTTCGCGTAATAAGGAGGCACTTCCTTGCTGCGGCCGTGCACATAGCTGTCAGCCTCTCCACGTACAGTCCACGTCCGATGGAAGCCATTCCTTGACCACGTTGACCATGCCGCGCCGAGAGCACCAGGGCGGTGGACGACGGCGAGGCCTATGAAGGGGACAATGCGGAGCCGGGGAAGATGCGGTAGTGGATGCCCACGCGTAGAGGAGTATGAGGGTTCACTGGTTCACTGTGGTGTGAGGTTGTCGTCGCCGCAGAATAACAGGGGGTGTGGTGCGTAGAGGGATGGCCTGGCCAGCGGTGGGAGTAGTAGGGGGCAGTGAGGCCTCCGCGACATCGTAGCTGACCACGGGAGGCAGGAGCATGAGGCATGACCGGCGCTGGTTTGGGCGGCTGGAGCAAGAAGACTAGAGGTTGAAGAAGCACTACAGCCGTTGGATGGACATTGTACGATTACTGGAGCTAAAATCATTCATGTTAACTAAGTTGACAAAGCCCTCCGTCCCCGTCAACTTAGTTGGCCCACAAGTCAGCCTCCCACTATTGTGGGTCCCAGCTAGCAGGGGGTATTCATTTTTTTGTGCGTAATAAGGAGGCACTTCCTTGCGTGCGAAGATATAGCTGGTGGGTCCGACCTGTCAGCGGTGGGAACGTTTTTTCGCGAAATACAAAGGCCCTTCCGGTGGGTCCCAGCTGTCAGGTGGAGGAATCATTATTTTGCGCATAATAAGGAGGCATTTCCTTGCGTGCGGCCGTGGACCTAGCTGTCAGCCTCTCCATGGACAGTCTACTTCCGATGATGTCGTTTGTTGACCACGTTGACCACTCCGCGCCGAGCGCATCCAAGGTGGTGGACGACGGCGAGGCCCCGGACAGCAATGAGCCAGAGATGGGAAGACGCGGGAGTAGAGTCGCAGATGGAGAGGTGCACGAGGGTTAACTGGTTCTGGTGCGGTGTGGTTCGGCAGTCGATGGAGAAGAACAGGAGGTGTGGAGGGATGGCCTGGCCAACGGTGGAGTAGCGCTTCACAGGGAAGCGTTCTAAGCAGAGCTGCTAGCAGTAGGAGGCAGGAGCAGGTGGTCCCCGCGGCGCTGGAGGAAGAAGACGAGAGATTGAAGATGGATGCCGGTCATTGGACGTAAATCCAACGGCTAACGATGTCAGAATCATTTGTTGACTAAGTTGACAACAACTTGCATTGGCTTCGACCTATTGGCCCGCATTTCAGCCTTCAAAAATGTGGCACATATTCAACCCATTTTTTCAGAATTTACAGTCTTTTTTTGCCGGGTAGAATTTACGGTCAATTTGATCTGTTTTTTTTTGAATTACAGTCCATTAGCTGGGCTGGGTGAACAAACAATGTAGCGTCCTTGCGGCCCATTTATGTTTTTCCTAAAAAATTACAGGCCATTTGCACTTTCTTGAAATACACGATTTTGCTGGGCTGATTCTAATTATAATGTTGGGGTGGGCGCATCAATGTTATCAAAAAATAAATAGGGGCTGAGCATTTTGTTATATATATATATATTTAAATAATAAGTGATTTATTATTACATTGGTCCTTAAATCTTACCAAGCTTTTGTACACAATCACCAGGATTTTCGTTGATAAAAAATTCCAGGACTTTATTGTTAAGAAATTATTTTTATAAGTTAATAAGATGTGGGATATTGTTTTCTTACATATGTAAGTATCTGTTAAATATATGATGACAATAACAATAATATATAATAACATATAAAATAATTTAAATATATATAATATAGTTAGAAGGGAAACATAAGTTGGACGAGGCATTCCCATTCTTATATAGAAAAATAGAATGGACCTCTGTGTTTTCTTCAAAAAAATACATAAATTGGGCTGCCGATGTTTCAGGAAAAATAAAACCTCGGATGGGAGGTCCATAGGGCGGTCGATACATGACGGCCCTCAAGAAAATACAAACAGGCCTATGGACCTCCCATCCGAGGTCGTGGGTTGCGCATGTTAAAAAAGAAAGCCTAGATGGGGCAGCCCAAAACCCAGCTGATACTTGCTGCCCCAGTGATAATAAATGATACGTGCCACCTCCCCGGCTTCGTTGTGAACTTATCTCCTATAGTAACTACGTTGAAGCACCTAAAAAAATGTAACTATGTTGACAAACCCGTGGGCCCCAACATCAGTATAGCATTAGGAGGAAGTATTTTTTCGATGAGGCACTTGCTTGCGTATGACCATAGACCTGGTGGGTCCCGACTGTCCGCCTCTCCACGTACAGTCCTCTCCAGATTCCTCTCGTTTGTTCAGCATATTCACAACGGCAGACAACGGCATTGCGGCGAGCGCACAAAGGCGCATGAGGAGATCCGACCACCTGAGGAAGTGCCTTATTAGTAATGAAACAACTGAACTAGCCTAGTGGCCGGGTGACACTACCCGACAGCTATTCCGCCGGGTTCGATTCCACCTGTGCAGAGAAAATATCTCGAATTTTTTTGCCTCTGCCTTTAATGACATGTGGGTCCCAATTGTCATTTACGCACACCACGTCCAACACTTGCCAAAAGTTTGTCCCTCGTTTTCTCTGTTTTTCGCACACTCGACATTGTGTGGGCATTTTGAAAATAGCATATCTTTTTGACTGTGCATCATATGAAGATGTGCTATGCATGAATGTTGATCAGCATGATGTTAACTGGCTGGTAGTTCCAATTTTGACCATGAATAAAACTTCCAGCATGATGTTAACACTGTTTGAAAAGGTCATGTTAATATAAATGCTCTGCCTCTGAAAGTTGAAGTTTCTTATCTGAAACTGAACTTGGAGTTTCTTATCTGAAACTGAAACTTGCAGTTTCTTCTCTGAGGATCACATTGTCTGCACTTTTATACTCCTATGAAACTACATTTTAAGTGCTAAAAATAGATCTCTAGAATTCATAAAATACTTCATATGCTCAATACTGCAAATCTGAAATTCAGAAGACATTCATATCTGAAAGTACTCTCAAAATACACAACACAAAACACAATTCACAACCTACAAATACTGACAACCCTAAGCTCCTCCTGACAATTCACAACCTGCCCGACTATTGGGCTGGGGGGGCAGTCCCTCATATTCCTCGGCGGTAGACAGCAGCCCCGTGAGACGATGTGAACGGCGAGGGAGAGGATGGCGGGGAAGCGTTGTCGGGCCAACTGTTTTTCTCCTCTTGTAGTTGGGTTCGGTCGATGAAGACTCCACCTGCTCGCTCTGGCATGACACCCTCACAAACGGCACCCTGTAGATGCTCGATCCTTCAATCTCTGGTGGATGCTACATCTGGGATCGATACTGCCACCACTGCTCCCTCACGATCTGATTCGGTGAATCTATTTGCTCCATGGCCCAGAGGAGCAGCTCTATGTACTCCCGCGCAACTCCCTCCGGGAGTATCGCCGCCTTTTCGCTCTGTTGTAGATATTTGGCCATGGATGTCACCGTCGCTGCTAGTTGGTCCTTGTTGTCAAACCAAGACTGTATCTCCAACAACCTAGCTAGCTTCACAGGGTCGCCATTTGCGATCCTCATGTATTGGTTGTCTCCTCCATCGATCTACTTCTCCACAGCACCTTCACTCGCCGGCGGTGGTTTTTGAATGGAAGAGGAGAGGAGCAGTGCTGGTTTTGGATTAGAACGGGAGAGGAGCGACATTGGTTTTGGATTGGAACGGGAGAGGAGGGGTGGTGGTTTTGAAATGGAAGAGGAGAGGAGCGGCGCTGGATTTAGATTGGAACATGAGAGGTGCGGCGGTGGTTTAAGAGGAGAAGAGCGGAAGAGCGGCGCTGGTCTTGGAAGTATTTTGTTTGTTTTGCGTATTTGGGTCAAAGTTTGACCACGTACTGTATTTGACAAGCAAAATGTGAATGCATGTCACCAAAAATTGTATCTTTTGGTTCGTATTTGAATGTACTTTCAAATTATATTATTTTTGCAACGTATAACATATATTTTATTTGCGAGAATCATGGTCAATTATGATCCAAAATAAAAGGGAGACTAGTTAATGTGGGGCTGCTTTCTTAATTGAAGGGTAAATTGATTTTGATTTTGATCCAGTCAGAGCGCGCCGGCCCTCTCGTCCAATCCTAAATCGCTGCCGCACGCTCCTCTCCCTCTTCTCCATTTCAAAACCACCTCCTCTCCTCTCCATCATCTCCATTCAAAAACCACCGTCTCGCCTCTCCCTCTTCTCCATTGCAAAACCAGGTCCTCTCCTCTCCATCATCTCCATTCCAAAACCACCATGTCACCTCTCCCTCTTCTACATTGCAAAACCACCTCCTCTTATCTCCATCATTTCCATTCCAAAACCACCTTCTCGCCTCTCCCTCTTCTCCATTTCAAGACCACCGTCTCTCCGCCCATCTTCCAAAGCTAGCACCGGACCACTCAGAAGGACATTTATGGAGAGGATGCAGCAACAAATCAGGCAGATCACCGGCGGCGACCAGGCAAAGTTAGCCGGGTTGAAGGAGATCCTTATTTGGTTTGATAATGAGTGGGAGATTTCGAGGATGGTGAGGGCCATGTGGAAATGTATGCAAAAGAGCGAGACGGCAACGATGAGGGCGGCGATGTACATGTACTCCTCGGCGGCAGTCACGCCGCAGTCCTTCAAGTTCATCAAGTATCTCCTCTGGGCGATGGAGCAGACAGATTCACCCGAGGCGAAAGTCAGGCGGAGGTGGTGGGCGTACAGGTCGAAGGTCGAGCACCTAGAGAATAACGAATCGATCGAGTATGGTGTGCTATTCGTGAGGGTGCTGAGCCAGCCGGAGCCATAGGAGTATTTGTTCTCCCACCGCAAGAGGAGGCCGGATGGCGCGACATCGCTTCCCCACCGTTCTCCACGGTTCCCTCGATGCTCGCCTCGTTTCAACGGCGGCGGTATGGTTTAAGGTAAGCTTCGCACTAACCTAATCTTCCACCTACTCATGCTTACAATCAGTGTGACAGCTAATGAAAATCATGCTTACAATCAGTCTTCGAGTACTATGCCAATCACCCTTAAATAGCTCTGGGCCTTTGGGTCAAAGTTGTGACACTGTGTACAAATAAAGAAAAATAGATTGGTGCTTCTTTCAGAAAAGAGTACTCCCTAGAAAACTGCCAATATAAGCTACTAGTATTTGGTTAGAAGATTTGCTGCCGAGAAAGATCCGTCCACAAAGAGCGCCACACATCCCACTGGTGGTGGTGGATTCCAATGCGTGCATGGAGCAAGGTTGGTGTCGGTAATTTTTACTTGGCACACCTCGCACTCTGCATATATGCCGGTTCCATCCGTACATTTGTGCAGTTCCACCAAAATGCAGCTGAATAACCCTGTTTGCAAAAATAACGAAAAAAGCGTGATTACATTATAGTAGCACTAGTTGATGAAACATGCAAAATAAATAGAAGAAAATATTGCGATAATATCATAGTATGCCATGCTGTGAGGGCGAGCTGGGCCCTACGACGCCTCATACGGTACGCCATGCCTCATACTGGAAATTGTCCCAAGTCTCTCGATACACGTTCTGCCAGTGATGAACATCAGTGTACAGCGGTAGTACAAGGAGGGGCCTTGAGACATTCAAATCTCTATTTTTGTGCAGATCAACTAAAATTAAGCACCCCAGTTTGCAGAAACTCTTAAACATTAACAATGGGACTAGTTGATGAAACATACATTAACAAAGAGAAGCACTTTCTTTATCTACATTGGAAATGAAATGATAGAGAGGATACTCGCTCTATTTTAACTGTATTATTGCTTCATTTTATCAGTGACACTAGGGTCGAGCAGGTGGCAAACAAGGTGTACCGTGCGTCGCAAGGATGAAGGTTGGGGTTGCTTAGATTGGGATGCTGAAGCTGGCTCTTTCAGTCCCTATCTTCCCCCTGATGTTTCTGTGGTAGCATTTGGGTTGTAATCCAAACTTGGTCGAGCTGGTGCTGCATCCCCCTACCTGCCTAGCTTATGTGGAGAACTTGTCTCCTGCTAGTACTCAGTCCGTTCTAGTAGTAGTTGCATAACTTCCCGTTTACACTGAGATGTTGTCGGATAATGGTTCTCTATGGTTGGGTTTCTTTAATGAAATCGGAGGGAGCCCCATCTGTCGATATATTAAAAAACAGTGGCACTAGCGGTGCCAAAACATTGCCTCAAATTAGTAGTGCCACTAGATTAAGGTGCAAAATAATAACATTACTGCTTTATCATGGCAGTGCCAAAATAGTAGCGCAAGAGCAGGATCAACATGCAGGATCTTTGGCAAACGGTTAGACCAAAAAGGAACATACCTCGTGATGGGAACCATATCTGCAGTCAATGCCATCGTAGAAGGGATGACACCAGTCACCAACATGGATGATTCAATTCATGGGACCTTTTGGTGCAGTTCACCTAAAATGAAGCAATGTCCCATGAGCTAGCAGCTTCTTCTTCTTCTTTTTTAAGAAAAGGGCTCCAGCCCCGGTTCCATTTCCATTAGAAAACGAAACCCACAGAGCTTCTTCTTCATTAGTTGCAATAAAATTGAGCAACATCAAGGTTGGTCGTGAAGTTCCTGGAATGTTCAACTATAATTTGGATATCATTTGTGCAGTTCAACTAAGATCAAGCGTGAAATGTATATCTCTGTTTGCACAAAAAAAGTGGAAAGGAGGGTGACTAACAAGTGATGAAACATGCATCAAATGAAAAAAATCATGTTCCTTGTCTGAATGGCAATCGTACAAGGACAGTAGCAATTTCTAGCAGCATTGCTAGATATTAGTGTGGGCATTAGGATTAACTATGACAACCGTTAAATACGACATTACTTTAATGGTGCCATTGCTTCAATTTACCAGCAACATTACATTAACAGCTGCTACAGAGTCGGTATTTGGGCACGGGAGAGTATGCGGACCGGGACAGTTGCATCTCTAACGAAAAGAAGCAACTTATCTTAATGGGAAATTTAGCAGGACATGAAAAAAGTGCCATTGATTCATATTACTAGAGGCATTACATTGAAAACAACATTAGTTTAACGTGTCCTTACTTTTAACAGTGCGACTGCTACATTTTACCAGTGGCATTACATAAGAGCGACTCGGGGCAACAAATATTAGAAGAGGATATCTGGGTTGCTCCCATTTTTGTTCGGTATATCGCCACCTTATACTGTGTGAGGCTAGCAAATCTACTGTTGGACTTACTCTGTTGACTTGTCCCCTAGTCCCCACTTTCTTTCCTTTTCAACCAATAGATCGGGTTTATATTGAGTTTGTACTGCGTTCCCTTTATTTCCCTATTAGACCTAGAGACTAGTTGGATAGCCAGTCTCTGCTACTTTTCGCCCCCATTATTTCCTCTTTCAACCAAGTCTGAGATTCAGGTAACAAATCTTCCCCCACCCCCTTTCTTCCTTGTTTGAACCAAGTAGTAATAGATTCGAGTGCATGAACTAGTTTTACCTCTTAACAGTAAAAATTTAGGTGGTTTTCGAATAGCCGATCGATCCTATCTACGAGGGGGCCTGATGAACAGTAAAAGATACAAATGCAGCGACGCCGGGAGCTCGGGAAGTAGAGCAAGGCCGGTTTCAAAGGAAGTATACCTGAGGGTCGCCGGGATGTCTCTAGGTGGGCGGCGGGAGGCTGGATCTGCCCACACTACGGCAGCGAGGAAGAAGGGGTGGGAGGCCCTCCCTCACCAGCGATGCTTGGGAGAGAACGGCAAGGCACGCTGATCGGGACGCGCTGGCAGTGGGTAAGAGCCGTCGCCGAGGACGACCGCGTGAACGTTGCACCTTCTCACCTTCCCCGGCGGAGAGGATCCGGCTGGATCTGTGACCAGTGGTGAGTAGAGAGAGAGAGAGTGTGTGGCCACCACTCTCGTGTTTAGATCTGGAGAAGATGAGACAGTGTGAAGAGAGCAACACTAGCAAGCAAGCGCGGAGGCTCCTGCCTATATAGTGGAGTACTAGTTTTCTTTTGTCTACCGGCCGGGGCCGGCTTGACCTCGGCAATGACTGTCGAGAAGTCTTCATGCACGTGCCCCAGAGGCGTAGTTGTCGTCATTTTGATCTGAAGCACCAGATTATAACATATAACACGAAAAATGCCACATGACAAGAAATCATAACCTCACTGCCCAAAGGAGACAAGATGAATCCCGACGGACAAACTAGACGAGGATCAAAGCTCAAATTAAAGATAAACTCGTAGAAAAGGGGTCCTTCGATAGATGACCTAATTAACATAGCCGGCTTGACCTAGATGGCAGCCGAGTAGTCTTCGTGCATGTGCCCCCAATGACTAGCCCAACTCAGTTGTCGCTGTTTAACCCTTGCACCAGCGATCCTAAGCACATGACACCTAATTTTGCAAGATGAAAAGAAACCTTTTTTAGATTTCTCACCAGAACTACAGCCCTGTACAACACAGCCTGCACGATATATAGACGATAGCCAATCCAGGCGTGTCTGCTAGAGTCTGGTCACATGCATGGACGAATTGATCTTCCGTGTCTTGCAGGGATCGTCCAGGTACCAACGTATGTACTCCTACAACATTTCTCTAGTGGTACTATCGCTCGTCTCTCTCTTCTATTAACTCACCCGACTTGCGGGGTCGGTGAGTGTGCCTATGGTCGGTTCTCAATTGCGGTCCCACATGTGTGTGCAAACTCAATATGACGCGTGTTCCATTCGGAGAGCGGCGTGCTAGACCGACCGACCATCTGGGGTGCGACGCGAACGCGACAGGCGTGCTGTATACTCCGTACATGTGTACCGCCATGTCGGTGTCAAAACCGGCGGATCTCGGGTAGGGGGTCCCAAACTGTGCGTCTAAGGAGGATAGTAACAGGAGGCAGGGGACACGATGTTTTACCCAGGTTAGGGCTTTCTTGATGGAGGTAAAACCCTACGTCCGGCTTGATTATTCTTGATAATATGAGTAGTACAAGAGTTGATCTACCACGAGATCAGAGAGGGTAAACCCTAGAAGGTAGCCTATGGTATGATTTTATGTTGTCCTACGGACTAAAACCCTCCGATTTATATAGACACCGGAGGGGGCTAGGGTTACACAAGGTCGGTTACAAAGGAGGAGATATACATATCTGTATTGCCTAGCTTGCCTTCCACGCCAAGTAGAACCCCATCCGGACACGGGACGAAGTCTTCAATCTCGTATCTTCATAGTCCGGCCAAAGGATATAGTTCGGCTATCCGGAGACCCCCTAATCCAGGACTCCCTCAGTAGCCCCCGAACCAGGCTTTAATGACATCAAGTCCGACACGCAGTATTGTCTTTGGCATTGCAAGGTGGGTTCTTCTCCAAATTTCGAATGTTTGTTAAGCAGTGTCCGGCCCCATAAATGTTGGACCTCTTGGCTTCTGCGCCCAATAAGGGCTATCTTCCATGCGTCGAATGAATATGAGGAGCCAGGGCATTTTTACATTCGCCCCCCTAGCCAGATAAATAAATTGTCTATTAAAGGGATGGGAATCCTTAGATCCAATCCATATCATCCTCCCCCAGCGAGAATCCACCGGAGCGCGCTTCAGAAAAATCCACTCCAACATGGCCGACAACCGTATCTCCTCCTCCCGCCCCCGTAGCCCTAAGCCCGGTGATTGGGAGAGGTGTTCTGTCCCACACAGTCAATTAGTCGAACTGCAGACTAAGGGATTTCTCCCTCGAGCGTATATGGTTCCCGTCCGAGCCGGGCTCGCCACCTACAATGGCGGGGAGCAAGCGGAGAACTTCCCCAGCCCCTCTACAGGGGAGCGGGTATGCCTTGTTCCTTACTTATTAATGGGACTCGGATTTCCAATTCATCCGTTCCTCTGCGGGCTCCTGGAGTTTTACGGCCTCCAACTGCATAATTTCACGCCGCTTCCATATTACACATCGCTGGCTATGTTGCCCTCTACGAGTTATTCCTGGGCTGCGAGGCTCATTTCGAGTTGTGGAAAAGGTTATTTTGCCTCGTCCCCCGCACACAGGAGGGGTCACTTTATCAAGTGGGCGGAGCCGAAATATGGCGCATCGCCGAAACCGGATACCTGTCCGGTACTCCGAAGAAGACGTCCGAGGACTGGCCTTCGGAATGGTTTTATATGGAGGACGTCCCCCTTCCGGACCCTGTTCGGCGGGGTCATCCTGAGTTCAACAATGCTCCTCTGAAGAAACGCCGAAGCTGGCGCCCACGGAGCCCCCAGGAGGAAGACAACGGAGAAGTCCTTTACCTGATGAACCGGATTAAAGTGCTGGCTCAATCAGGATTGACAGTAATCGAGGTTATGTCAATATGCATAATGCGGGGAGTGCAGCCACTTCAATATCGAGGGCACCCCCTGTGGTGTTTTAATGGGGAAGACGATGCCACCCGTTGCGAGCGTAAGGGTGCGGACAATGCTGCTGCTTTAGCAAAAATCATGTCTGAGCTGTTCAAGGGAGAGGAAGAGGAGTTCATCCGCATCAAGCCACGGGATGGATTCTCCATGTACAACCCTCCAAGTTGGGTGAGTTACATCTCCTTACTCCCATTCTTCCCACATTCTTTGTCGTAGGTACTCACCTTGCCATTTTATGGCAGGAACTGCGAAAATCTATAAGGGAGGTCAACAACCTGCCCCCACAACCAGAGGACCTCGACCGAGCCCTCGGTCCCGGACTCAAAGAAGATCCGGACATATCCGTGGAGCTGATAGACCGGCAGTTCTATCAATTGAGCTGTGATGACGCCATGGTGGCCATTACGGCCGACTATCCCGGACTGCTCCCTGCGTCGCTCGTAAGAAAAACCAAAATCCCAACTCCAAAAACTAGGATCCCCTTTTAGATACTTCACCTACCATATACATGTGGTGTTTTATAGGGAAGGCATTCGGGGCACCGTGTCGAACCCGCAACAACTCGCCAACAAGAGGCACCGAGGCCGGGTAGGCCAAAAAGGAAGGCGGTCAGGACGGGGACGCTGGCGCAGAGGTATGACAAAAAACCCCGCTCCATGGTTGTCGTCTTTCTCAAAATGTAATGACGTCCATGTTTCTTTAACTGAAAAAACGCCCGCTGGAATATGTCCGGTGAGGCTGCCGATCATGCTTCCACCAGTCGGGCTCCAGGACCGGACATAGAGGCAGAAGCCGACATGGGGCGGACACCGGATACTCCCCCTACAAAGGATGCAGATAGATTATCTGGTACGAATTCATAAGTGGAGAGCGCCATGAATCATAGGCGTTGCCGGGTCGTACTCCGTGACGCTTGCTTCTCACCAAAGGCATTTGATGCCTTCAATTCTGGAGACGCGTACCTCGGTGCTACTCAAAATGGTCTAGCCAGAGCCACGGACCAGTATGTAAGGGATGTACGGGTAAGCAAATCTGATGATTATATGTATCAGTAGCCCCCGAGACTTGAAACAGTTAGCAGAACTGATTTAAGGATCATCTATTATGCAGGTTCTTACAGAGAAGAATACTCGATTGTCACAGGAGCTGGAGGAATGCAAGACCCAACTTCGAGCCACCGTTGCCGCATTGAAGGAACCTAAAAAGTCCCCGGCTGGTAACATTTGTTTCAAAGAATGATAGGTACCATATAGCATGTGGTGTGGCTGCAGATCTAACAATAGATATTGCAGATGAATCCAGAGAGAATCCGGAGGACCAGCATGTCGTACGACAGCTAAAGGCTGGCGAACGCGTGTTGACTGAGGTCAGGCGGGAGAAAAACAATCTCCAAGACGCCAATACCAAGATGAGCGTGGAACTGAAAGATGTTCGATCCCAGCTTGCGGACTCCGAGAAGGAGAATAAGTGGCTTCAACGCGGCATTTTCAGTAAGTGCTTGAACGAACCCTTAAAAGGGGGCGGCGGAGAAGCTGGCTAACAGAGTTATGTCTGCAGGTATGCTGACGGGTCGTCCCGCGGAGGAGATGCCCGGGTCTGCGGGTGATCTTCTACCCGAGCTCTCACAACTGCACGAACAAGTTCGGCAGGTGATGCAAGGTATTGCCCAGGCCTTGTGGCCGTCCGTCTCCCTGCCAGAAGGCATTGTGAGCTTGCGGAGAAGCTCAAGGGAGCAGGGCGACGCTTCCGATTATGGAAGATATCGGCCTGCCGTCAAGGTGTCAGGGAAGCCTGGGCCATGGTGAAGACGCGGTATACCAAGGCTGACCCAAACCACATGGACGAGGTCGGACCTGTGGGGCCCAATAGGAAAGAGATCCCCATTAGCTTAGTGTATGGGCAAGTAGAATTAGCCGCAAACTATTCCCAATAGGATTGTAAGCTAGACAGCCTATTGGATGGTATAGAAGAGGAATTTAGTCAGTCTACATGACTATGTAATTAAAGTGACATGTATAATGCCTTCTAGCCGGATTGAAATCATTTGCCATGGTGGAACTTTTCACTTCAACCTCGGGACCCGATAGTCCGGAGTGTGTCCGAATACCCGCTCAGTTATATAAGAACCGGGGTATGCGTGGAAACCAGGCGTAGGGGTCATTAGTGCTTGAACAAACAAGTACCCAACTAGTTATGTTATATTACATGGGTAGTAAGAAACATCTTCCAGGGAGAATAGTTCTGTTAGGGGTTCCTTTCCCTGGGTACGCATGCCCTAAAGTGCATGTCCAGATGCGAGAGGAGACGCGGGAAAAAACATCTGGGGGCATATATGGAAAATAAATAAAAATCATCTTTTGTTCACCGACCGAATATTCCCTTAAGATCGCTAGCTTTCGGCTTCACCCAGTCTGAGGTACACATCCGGCTGACCCAGCAGTAACAATCGCAGAGGTGCTCCCCTTATGCCCTAGCCGAATTAACGGGAACGTAGGGCATAAATACAAGATCCAGGCAACCCAGCTTGGCCAAAACTTAAGTCATATCAATGCATATAATGGTGAAGAAAAGGTACATGCGAAAGAATAACACATGTGCGGGGCATGAAGCCCAGATAAATAATTAAGCTTCTGTGTAAGAAGCCCCCAGGTATAATGAGCGCGGTTAGCGCGTCTATAGTGTGCAAGCGAGACACAAGTTGGCCTGGAGAAAGAATAAAAGAAAGAAAGAGAAAAAGACAAATAATGTATATGCAAAAAATGGACAGAGGAAAGAGATGAACATAGAGTCCGGCGCTAGGCGTAGAATCTTCGGAGTCTAGCTGCGTTCCATGGGTTCGGCTCAAGTCGATTATTCGATGCATCCCGCAGACGGTACGCTCCACTGGTCAGAACTTGGTCAATAATGAAGGGACCTTCCCATTTGGGCTTGAGCTTGGTTTTTTTTTCTCTGACAAGCGTAGAACTAACTCGCCAACGTTATAAGTTTTGGCATGTACTTCTCTGCTTTGGTATCTGCGAGCCTGTTGCTAATAGAATTCGGAACGGGCTTTTGCCACGTCGCGCTCCTCCTCCAGGGTGTCCAGACTGTCCTGCCGATCGAGCTCGGCTTCTCTTTCTTCGTACATGCGCACTCGAGGTGAGTCATGAATTCTGTCGCAGGGCAGAACCGCCTCTGCTCCGTACACCATAAAGGAGGGTGTGTATCCAGTAGTACGATTCGGCGTGGTCCACAGTTCCCAGAGTACAGAGTCGATCTCCTCTACCCAGTGTGTGTTAGACTCCTTTAAGGACCGCACTAGTCTGGGTTTGATGCCTCTCATGATAAGACCATTTGCTCGCTCAACTTGGCCATTGGTTTGTGGGTGATAGACATAAGCATAATCGAGCTTGATGCCCATGTTGCTGCACCAGAGTTTTACCTCATCGGCTGTGAAGTTCATGCCGTTGTCAGTGATGATGCTATGGGGGACGCCATAACGGTGTACAACCCCGGATATGAAGTCTATCACCGATCCGGATTTGGCTGTTTTAACAGGTTTGGCTTCTATCCATTTGGTGAATTTATCCACCATGACTAGTAAGTATTTTTTCTTATGGGTTCCCCCTTTAAGGGGTCCAACCATGTCAATCCCCCAGACCGCGAAGGGCCAGGTAATGGGGATTGTTTGGAGGGCGGTGGGTGGCATGTGGCTTTGGTTTGCAAAAAGCTGGCAACCGACGCAACGTTGGACCAAGTCCTGTGCGTCTGCCCGGGCCGTCGGCCAATAAAAACCTGTACGGAAGGCCTTGCTTACAAGGGCCCGGGCTGCGGCGTGGTGGCCACCGAGTCTGCCATGAATTTCTGCCAAAAGCTTCCGCCCTTCCTCTTCGGAGATGCACCTTTGGAGGACTCATGTACTGCTTTTTTTATACAACTCTCCCTCGTGGACCCTGTAGGGTTTAGACCGCCGCACTATGCAGCGTGCCTCATTTTGGTCCTCGGGAAGTTCCTGCCTAGTTAGGTAGGCCAGGAATGGTTCTGTCCACGGGGCGATGATGCCCATTATTACATGGGCTGAAGGTGTTATTTCGGTGGCGGAGCCTTCGATTATGTCAGAGTGTTCGGTATCGGGCATTTCGGCCGGGTCCGGACTATTGTTACCGGTGTCCCCTTCCCATACCATGGATGGCTTAAACAACCTCTCCAAAAAGATGTTGGGGGGGACCGCATCGCGTTTTGCACCAATGCGGACGAGGATATCCGCCGCCTGATTGTTTTCCCGAGCCACATGGTGAAATTTGAGCCCCTCGAACCGAGCTGACATCTTTAGGACGGCGTTTTGATAGGCCACCATCTTCGGATCCTTGGCATCGAAGTCTCCATTTATTTGGGATATTGCGAGGTTCGAATCCCCACACACCTCCAGGCGTTGAATGCCCATGGAAACTGCCATCCGAAGACCATGTAACAGGGCTTTGTATTCGGCTTCTGTATACAGTATCTGCAGTACGTATTGAACTGTATCTCCGGTTGGGGACGTCAGGACGACGCCAGCCCCCAGACCAGCCAGCATTTTGGAGCTGTCGAAGTGCATGATCCAATTGGAGTATGCGCCATACTCTTTAGGGAGTTCGGCTTCCGTCCATTTGGCGACAAAGTCGGCCAATACTTGCGATTTAATGGCTCGCCGAGGTTTGTATGTTATGTTGAACGGGAGGAGCTCAATGGCCCATTTGGCAATCCGGCCCATGGCGTCGTGGTTGTTTATAATATCATTAAGTGGCTCTTCCGAGGCTACTATAATCGAACACTCTTGAAAGTAGTGTCGCAGCTTCCGGGATGCCATGAATACCGCATAGGCTATCTTTTGATAATGTGGGTACCGTGATTTGCATGGAGTGAGGACAGTGGATACATAATATACCGGCTTTTGAAGGGGGAATTTATGTCCGTCCGCTTCTCGTTCGACGACGAGCACTGTGCTTACAACCTGATGAGTTACCGCAATGTACAACAGCATTGGTTCGCCGATGTTTGGTGCGGCCAGGATTGGGTTGGATGCCAGTATGGCTTTTATTTCTTCCAATCCGGCTGTGGCAGCGTCCGTCCACTCGAAGTGTTCGGTGCATCGAAGGAGGCGATAAAGGGGTAATGCCTTTTCTCCTAAGCGGGAGATAAAGCGGCTTAGAGCCGCCACACATCCAGTTAATTTCTGGATTTGTTTGAGGTCCGTTGGGATAGCCAACTATGACAGAGCTCGGATTTTGGCCGGATTAGCTTCAATTCCTCTACTAGAGACAATGAAGCCTAGGAGCTTTCCGGCTGGTACGCTGAAAACACATTTTTCTGGATTGAGCTTGATGTCGTATGTTCGGAGATTGTCGAATGTGAGCCTCAAGTCGTCTATTAGAGAGTCAAAGTGTTTGGTTTTGACGACCACATCATCTACGTATGCCTCTACTGTTTTGCCGATCTGTTTCTCCAGACATGTCTGAATCATGCGCTGATATGTTGCGCCGGCGTTTTTGAGCCCAAAAGGCATTGTATTGAAACAGAAGGGGCCATATGGTGTGATAAATGCCGTTGCATCTTGGTCGGACTTCGCCATCTTGATTTGGTGGTAGCCGGAGTATGCGTCGAGGAAACATAATGACTCGTGTCCTGCGGTAGCATCGATAATTTGATCAATGCGGGGGAGGGGGAAGGGATCCTTTGGGCAAGCCTTGTTGACGTCTTTCAAATCGACACATAGGCGCCATGATTTGTCCTTCTTTGGTACCATCACCAGGTTTGCTAGCCAGTCCGGGTGTTTTATTTCTCTAATGAATCTGGCCTCCAATAACTTGGCTAGTTCCTCTCCCATAGCTTGTCTCTTAGGTTCAGAGAAATGCCGAAGAGTCTGCTTGACCGGCTTGAATCCCTTTAGAATATTGAGGCTGTGCTCGGCCAGCCTGCGTAGGATTCCTGGCATGTCTGAGGGGTGCCAGGCGAATATGTCCCAATTCTCACGCAGGAACTCTCATAGTGTGGCGTCCACGGCGGGGTTTAACTGTGCCCCGATGGAGGCTGTTTTTGTAGGGTCCGTTGGGTGGACTTGGAATTTGACTATTCCAGCCGCTGGTTTAAAAGAGGTGGACTTGGATCTCTTGTCAAGTATCACGTCGTCCCTGTCCACTGTGGAGTGTAGCACAGTTAATTCCTCCGCCGAAAGGGCTTTGGATAATGCCTTGAGGGCCAATGCGGCTGTTTTGTTCTCGGCGCGGAGTGCTGTGTCCGGATCACTAGCTAGAGTGATGATTCCATTGGGCCCGGGCATTTTGAGCTTCATGTGCCCATAATGGGGTATGGCTTGGAAGATCATGAATGCCTCCCGTCCTAAAAGGGCGTGGTATCCACTACTGAACGGGGCCACATGGAATGTAATTTCTTTGGACCTATAGTTCTCCGGCGTGCCGAATACCACATCTAGTGTGATTTTCCCAGCACAGCGTGCTTCCCGACTGGGGATGATTCCTCTGAAGGTTGTGCTGCTTTGCTCAATGTGGTTCCAGTCTATTTCCATTTTTTGAAGAGTTTCCTCATAGATGAGGTTCAATCCACTGCCGCCGTCCATGAGTACTTTGGTTAGCCGAAAACCGTCCACAATTGGACTGAGGACCAGTGCAGCTGGTGCTCGGGCTGTCCGGAATTTTGGTTCATCACTGGCATTGAAGGTAATAGCCATGTGACTCCATGGATTCATTGCAGCCATGTGGCAGATTTCGGCGAGGCTGCGGAGTGTTCGCTTGCGCCTATTATTTGATGTGAAGGTTTCAAAGACTGTTAATACCGTATTGTTATCCACGGGTTGGTGCTCTGTGGCATTTGCGATGAGAAGATCCTCACCACTTTTGGCCACCTGCCGGAGTATCCAACATGCTCTAAGGCTCTGTGTTGGCATGGTACCCGCTGTACTATGAATTTTGCAGGGTCTGTTGAGCCATCCCTCCAATATGGTTCCATGCCCTGTAGAGGGTTTTTGTTTCTTTGTAACTAACTCGGGTGTATTATGATAGTGCACCCTTTTACTTCGGACTGGGTGTATATTCCGAGCCGGATTATCCCAAAATTTCATTTCGGTCTTCCAGGCGCTTTCCATCGCACAGTACTTTCATACTATGGACGCCAAGTCAGCGAAGCGTGATATGTCACGGCGACTTAAGGCGTTAAGGATTCCCTTGTCCGTGCAATTATTGCAGAAAAATGAGACTGCGTCTTCCTCGCGACAGTCCTTAACCTTGTTCATCACAAGGAGGAATCTGGCCCAATAATGATGTACTGTTTCATGGGGCTCTTTCCTGATGTGGGAAAGATCGTTTATGTCTGGGTGGGTGGGTGGATTTGAGTCTGAACCCCTACCAGATCTGAGACCCAGGGGCCGAGGAGTTTCCGATCTTGGAAGTTCGGATTCCGGGATGTTGCCCAATAAGTCTGGCCTGTTACCTGACTCTAGGTTCAGGGCTTGGGTGATGTCCTCCCGTAAACGGGTGTCTGGCTCGGAGAGTTCAGGAATCCGGACATAGTTAGTCCTCAAGATAGAGGAAGAATCGCTGCATTGTTCCTCCACCACCGCAATATGATGGGTGACCGGTGGAGAGTTAATCTCCCTTTGATCGGGTTTAACCCCAATCCGATCATAGTCTGTAGCGACTCCCAAGGTGGCGATACGACCCAAGAGCTCGTTTAGGGAATAGAGCTCCATTGGATCCATCTGCTCGGCAAATTCCGAGCCGACGTGGAGGCTGTTTTAGATGATCCGAGAAGTCATCGTCGGCGCGGCGGCCGAACGGGTGGTCATAATGAAACTGCCTAGCCGGAGAGTTTGGCCGACAGCCAAGGCTCCCCCGGCGATAATGTTGTTTTTAACAACGAGTCGAGGCATCCTTCCTTACGGCGACGGCACAGTGGAACTCTCAATGAAAGCACCAATGTCGGTGTCAAAACCGGCGGATCTCGGGGAGGGGGTCCCGAACTGTGCGTCTAAGGCGGATGGTAAGAGGAGGCAGGGGACACGATGTTTTACCCAGGTTCGGGCCCTCTTGATGTAGGTAAAACCCTACATCCTGCTTGATTATTCTCGATAATATGAGTAGTACAAGAGTTGATCTACCACGAGATCAGAGAGGCTAAACCCTAGAAGCTATCCTATGGTATGATTGTATGTTGTCCTACGGACTAAAACCCTTCGATTTATATAGACACCGGAGGGGGCTAGGGTTACACAAGGTCGGTTAGAAAGGAGGAGATATACATATCCGTATTGCCTAGCTTGCCTTCCACGCCAAGTAGAATCCCATCCGGACACGGGACGAAGTCTTCAATCTCGTATCTTCATAGTCCGGCCAAAGGATATAGTCCGGCTGTCCAGAGACCCCCTAATCCAGGACTCCCTCACACCGTTTTCTTGAGGCTTTGCTCCATGGAGCAATCCATGGATACAAAATTAGTATACTGTACTATTTAAAAGTCAAGGGCGGGGCTTTTCCCGTGCGGTAGGCGGGGCAGTTCCACCTACTCTATTCAACGGAGACATGAGAAGATGAGGGAGTAGGCTGCTGCAAACGTAGGGCTATGTGATTTGACAGTGAGTTACCACTGGAGAGGTGGGGCCCGATGATTTGACTTACCATTATCATTTTAACTATGGCTCTACGACTGGCATGAGTCTCCCGGTTCCTGACCACCTCCATACAGGTGCCTCTCCCGATGCTCCACCATGTAGAGTCTGGCTCTTGCTTGAGAGCCCACTCCTCCACTTTTTCCTTGCCTCTTTCCCCCACATATGCAAAATTGCCATGTAAAGCGGGCTTATAGCCCACTATTGTACATGATCCTACAGGTGCTAAGCCTGCCACATAGGCATAAAGTCTGATGTGGAAAGTTAATTAAGAAGAGAGAGACTAGATTGGTGACCCCAGGAAGAAATAGTGATAAGCGCGTGTACCTAGATGAAGCAAACTTAGCAACAAAAAACTAAGCACCTATGCATTGGGGACTTGAGTTGCTAAGCCATTTAATGCCCATAGCACCTCATCCAAGAACCATTTCATTGGAAGAGGTCACTCCTTGGCAAATGCAATAAATACTACGAAGAAAGAGATAGAGAGAAGTAAACAAAAAATACTCATATAGCCAACCTTATAGCTAACCTTGTTGTATGAGTGACTAAGTGATGACTATGTATGACATGCCAACATCAGATAGCCTAACGCACCATGTTAAATCTCCAAGGGTGCGACCACGCGAGCGAGGCGACGGTCGTGGTAGGCGCGACCATGATACGGGCTGCTGGCAGCCCTTGGATCTGACATCGAACGATCGCATGCTAAGTTGCTGAAAATTTGCAGAATAACCCTCTAGGATAGGATATTCACCCATAGGTCTAGAATCACGCCATGCAACCGTTTGATCTCAGATCCAAGGGCTCTCGGAAGCCCGTAACATGGGAGAATGGAAAGCTTCGTATCACCTGTAATTTTCCCGACGCTTGACATGACATCGAAAGCCATTTAATTGGGTGTCGAGTAGACATGACATCTAATTGGGCCCCCATAGTACTGTGCATGAATCCATTTATCCACCAGGCAAGCCACTACCCTGCCATTTGCACGCCCCCCCCACTCGACATTTTTACAATCGATAAACCGCTCCTAGTTGTCATGTCCTTTCACATTATGGCAGTTCCACTAATCGTAACCCTCCTCCAAAATCCATGGCGTCCCAAATCTCCATGATCGGCGGTGAGTACAAGGTTAGAACCATCACTGGCGATGAGTTTGACGTCATCTACACCCATTCTTGCGCAATGGTGAAAGAATGCCTTGCTCGCTTCAAACGCGTGTTCGAAAACTCAAATGATGAGTGAGTCGCTAGGCTAGATGTTGAGTACACCACAGTCCTGGGAAGCGAGAAGAATCTAAAGGAGGCAGAGGAGAAGAAGCCCGTCGTGATCCAGGTTTGCGTGCATGATTTATGCTTGGCCTACCACATATGCCATGCCGACGTTGAGTGCGAGGAATTTAAGAAGTTCCTCAAGTGCGGCCGAGTCAAATTCGTTACTGTAGACTTTAGGAATGACAAGGAAATCCTGGGTCGGATAGGCCTCATTGTAGGCGACCCCTTCGACCTCCAGAAGGAAGGGCTGGTGCCCTCCCTTGATCATCCTTCAATGCTGGCCCTACAGGAGCCATGGTTCATCCTTTGTACGGTGAACTAAAGAAACCTCCGCACACGTTTCATCGTGCATGGCAGTGGACTGTACTAGATATAGACCACATCCACTACACTGCAATGGATGGCTACCTTTGTTTCAATATCTACAAGGGTTGGAGGAAGAGCAAGAGCCAAGTGTGCGGTTCAAGCAAAGAAGTATCACCCAAGAGGAAGAGGGACAATGACGAAGTTGAGGACGTGGACGAGGACTCCAAGTAAGGTAGCAGTGTCGTTGCTCATGGTGGTTCTAATGCAGTGTCTACCGGATTAGTTGCTTAGTTTAATTTTTGGTGTGCTTAGTTTTATTTGAGGGGTGTGTTGTGCTGAGCCCCCAGCATAACTATGTTATGTTTCTTCTCGTTATATTTCGTACATTTCATCTTTTAGTTGGTATAGTACTACCACTCATTTCTTCACGTTATATACATACAATATATATGGCCAACATCATATAGCCAGCAGTTTAGTTGTCAAAGAATTTCAGGGTGCTTAGTTTTGTCAAAGAATTCCAGGCTGCTTAGTTTTATTTGAGGGGTGTGTTGTGCTGGACACCATGAACTTATCATTGTGAGAATTGGCTTATTTTTGTCATGTAACATGGTCAACGGGTTTGACGTGAAAATAACAATGTCTAATGGCATTTCTTAGCAAACATCTAACTTAACAATGGCTAATGTCGTGGTTCGGCCGAGAACATTGAGAAGCTTGGTTTTAAAATTCTTGTAAATCCAAAACACGCCTGAAAATCATGAAACTTGGCATGGTGTCATGTCACGGTACTACCATGCTGTGGTAAAAAAATTCAGAATAGGAATAGGTTTTGGTATAAGTTTCTTGCAAACCGAAGCTTCTCTCAAGAAGGCTCGTGGTTCTGAGAGGGAACGTGTCACCTTTGTGTGCATAATTCAAATTTTAAATACAAGCACATGATCCAGTGCACCAAAGCTGGTTGAAAAATCACATGTGTTACCTCGGGTAAATTTCTAGGTCCCATGCCAGAAATGGGAATGAAATTCAAACATCTGGGCGTCATGGCTCGGCTGCAAACATTGAGAAACTTGGTTTTTTAATTCCTGTAAATCCGAAACACGCATGAAAATCATGAAACTTGGCTTGGTGTCATGACATGGCACCAACATGCTGTGGTAATTTTGCTGTCCGATTTGCGAAGGCGCAGACATTAACAATCAACAAAGTCATTTTGGAACAAGTGATGTCATGTTACAATCGGAAACACAAGTATTATTGAAACCGTGGGTGTTCTATTTACCATTTACGTGCCGCCACGCGTCCCCTTTTTTTATTAGCTAGGAGGCATCATGCAGGGTAGCTATTTGAGTACGGGAGGCGTGCTAGCCCTTTGACCTCCATCTGCCGTCCACCTCTGTCCCAAGGTCTCCATTAATGGTGCCCAAGCCTCTGTTTAATGGCATGGCAATGTCTCACTCGACTGAGATTTAAGAGAGAAAAAAGAAAATCTGGAAAGAATATTTTGCACGGATCTTGATGTAAGGTCCGACGGACCTATATAGCATCTACTGCGACTTATAGCAAGACTGGTGAATATATATAAGGACGACGAGAGTGGATAATAATTTTTTTACATAATTAGGAAGATAATTAAAAAAAGCCACATGCGGCTACGCCCGAAATACACAAGGGCAAAAGAAGAAGGAAGACACATACAACGATCTAGGTCGCTGATCTCTACTTTCTTTATGCGCTGCAGGTCGCAGAGACTAGTTCTCGCGGTGGGCGATGATCTCTTTCATCAGTTTCATCTCCTTAATACGCTGCTTGGAAGCATCCATGGATTCCTCCACCAGCTTGTTGCGCTTGATGCGGAGCATGGCATTCTCGTCCATAAGTTTCTTGATGATGACACCCGTCCTCTGCAACAAGGCAACAGTCTCCTCCTCTTGCTTTGCCCTTCCGGCGATCTTCGCCCTCAGCAGGTCGCGCTCGCCCCGGAGCTTCGCATTGCCCTCCCCTAGTTGTCGGATAACGCCGGTAGCCTCGTCCTGCAACCTCGCTAAGCTGGAGATCTGATCCATCTGGCTATGGACCATCGCATGGATGCACCTGTAAGAGTCCTCGCCTGCCCGCGAGAAATTTTCTCAGGCCGCCGCGGCACGGCGGGACCTCCGTGCTGCTTCGGCGACACGGCGGGACATCTCTGCTGCTTCCGCGGCGTGGCCGGACCAGTTTGCTACATCGACGGTGCGGTGGGACCTCTGTGCTGCTTCGGCGGCGCAGCAGGACCTTTGTGCTGCTACTGTTGCGCGGCTGGACATGTCGGCTGCTTTCACGGTGAGGCGGGACATCTCTCGTGCTTCCTCTTCCATGCTCACCTCTCCCTGGTGGAAATCTCTCAACCCAGAACTCACGCTGGCTATGGCTTGATTGACTTGATTGTTTTTTGTGGATGAGGAGTTGAGGAATGTGCAGTCATCTTCGCATAGTAGTATTTATAACCGAGTACTACTAATACGCTCCTAAGTGGGAAACCGTTTAGGTTGTGATCGGTGTGAACAGGTTTGCAATTAAATATAGTGTGGTAGTAGTAGTAATTTGGAATGTGACAAGACGCGCTCAAAATTTATTGATGGTTCTAGTTTCAAAGTGTGGCACTATTCTCGGGTGGCATAACATCGGCACATTTTCTCGGTCATGGTGTAGCATATGCCATGGTACTAGTTCTTTTTCTACTGTTGTGTACGTGAAAAAACTAGCACCGTCGGATACATATCTTACGCTTGGCGTTCGACAGGAATAGCCTCGTGGCAAGCTATAGACTAGTCTTTTTTCAGACGCATTACACCTATCTCTCGGGACTTCTCGCACGCACCATCACTGCTCCCTAGGTTGATGCCACCCACATACACTTGTACTCTGAGAAGAGGTGCATGCACGCACTCGTCCTCTCTCACACACGCATCTGTAGCTACGAATTGCAGTGTTCTCAACCATCCGATTGGCTCTATCATAGGTTTCACGTTGCTCCTTGGCCTTGAGATTGAGAAGTTTAAAACGCAGAGGCTAAGATGGAGGCGCAAGGTTTTGGTTAATGTGCGGGCCACACACGGCACCAACACAACACGAGCTTCGTCTGCCTGGTGCGCATGCAGTCAGGTGAGTTGTCCAAGTATAGACACAACCAGGCCCTCATTGGTATCCGCGCCTCGACTTTGGCTGGTCATAGCGGAGAGTAACATAGACTAGTTACTAGTCTATGTTACTCGTACCTTCATAGTGGGTAGTGTCATATAGTATATGCATAATTTGGCGAGAGCGCTCTCTATATGTACCACCTTGTTTCTTTAATTTCATCTTGTTAGTTTTGCTCCATGGCGCAATCCATCGATACTACTATTGTACAAATGTATACATTTTTTAAAAGGCTACAGGGCGGGGTAGTCTAGCTTGCTCCTTTTCACGAGAGGCGAGGGCCTTTGTGATATGACGGCCCATTACTGCTGGAAGGCGGGGCCTTGTGATTTGACTACTTGTATAAATGTGCTGACGACCTGAGGAGGAGCAAAGAACCGTGCGGTATACTCAAGTTTTCCACTAGAGTAGAACTACGACGAAGGAGCACGAAACACGGCAGTGCAGTGCCATATGGCGATAAAAATTGATCTAATTTGCTAGTCATCTCATTGTTAGCATTGTTCTATTCATGCCTCGCAAAGAACGTGACACGTGCAGCGAAACACCCGAAGCAAAAGAAGAAACTCAGGAGCAAAAGAAGAAGGAATATTATCACCCCAAATGATCTAATTCGCCGCGGAATCGTAACTGCTTCTTCATCGCCTCCACGACCTCCATCTCCTTGCGCGTCTCCTCCACCATCTTCTTCATTCTGTCCATGACACGGGATTTCTCGACGCGAGCCTTCATCATCTGTTCCACGGCCGCATTATGTACCTTGACAGCAGCTGGTCGATGGGGAGCTTCGCCAACTCCTTTTGTTCCATGCACGAGGGTCTATAGTATCTTCATCTAGGAACTACTACTCTCATGCAGCTTCTTCCAGCCGGCGTTCTTCTCCTTCAGCAGGTCAAGCTCGTGGCAGAGCTTCGCCTTGTCCTCCTGAAGTTGCAAGATTTCACCGGTCACCTTCTTCTCTGAGGCAATGCTCCTCTTCAGCAGCATCACCAAGCCGGCGGTCAACTCCCCCTGCTTATTGAGCTTAGCGGGCATGTCGTCGAGGCTCTCCTTTAGCAGCTCCACCAAGCCATGGATGAACTCCTTCTGCTTATTGAGCTGATCGGGCATGCCGTCGAGGGATAACGACTCCAGCGCCGCTAGCTCGGCATGTTCTCCTCCGCGGCTAGGGCGCTCCTGGGAGCCATCACCAGCCCGTGAGAGATCTTTCGAGGTCTCTGCGTGGCGGAGAGCCCTCTCTTTTTTCCACAGCCTTGGTTGCCGCTCCCTTGTTACGAGTAGTTCTCGACCTAGAGCTCTGCACACCGGACATGGCAAGGACGGACGAAGAAGAAGCACTTATGAGGAGGAAAGGTAGAGTAATTTTTGGTTAGGTAGTTCCCCTTTTTATAACCTAAGTACTAGCACTAGTACTAATACCTACATAGTGGGAACATGTTCAGGTTTGGTATGTACTAGTAGGTGTGAGCAGGCTTGCACTTAATTGTAGCACTAGTACTTTAGAATGTGATGGGAACAAGGTAAAGATAAATTGATGGGTTTTGGTTTCGAGGCCCGAAACGGCTGCCGATGAGTTTAGTGGAACATAAATTTCAAGTAGACTACACTGCTCAGATGCGTAAATATTATGTTACTGTCAAAAATTGGCACAAAATACGAAGGAGACCAATGGAAGTACTACTAGCAACCCATGATTTAACTACTCGCATGCGCGCAGTGGAGTAGTAATGTCTTTCTTCCGCCCTCACGTCCACTCAATTTGCATCTGCTGTATTAATTGACCATCAATGAAGTGAAGGACTTTACACGCATCAAATTATCACATGGGGTGGATCTTGGTACAAAATTGCGTCCGCCCGTGTACCCGAGTGTGCGTGCGAGTGAATGAATGCGTGCGTGGCGTGCGTGCACATCTTCGCTTCGTGCATGTACCTCCAGTGTGGGTCAGGGAGGCTGAGTACATTCTTCTGGAACCAGTAGCACGTCACTGTGATCAATCCACACAAGGATGTCGCGACAACGCCTCCACATGTGCCATGTGGCTTCATGAACTGTAAGAGAGACACTATGTAGCGGGCCATTGTGTTTTGCACATACTCGAAGTACTAGTAAGGTACACGTGCATTGCACGCGTCAGATTTTGCAACCAAATTATGAATAAATACCACACTATAGCATGTAAACTCTGAGTCATATATGCATGAGGTAGACCTTCGTTTAATTCTTATAGTCCATCTCATTCAAAAACAATTAGTTTTTATAAAAACCCTAGGTCCTTTTTGATCCGTAGGATTTCCAACACGCGGGAATAAGAACAACATGGGATTAGAGTGGAATGTCATCTTGAATCCTACAGGATTGTACGAGTGTTTGATTGTGCATATACCTGGCCAAACCTCGGGCCGGGTCAGGCTTCGGGCCGGGCCTAGCCAAGCCTGAGCCAAAAAACCTGGTCCTGAGCCTGGCCCGGCCTGGCCATCGGGTCTAGTTTTTGGGCCCAAGCCCGGCCCGAACATGCAAAAGCCCGCCGGGCCTCGGGCCTTGGGTCGGTCCCCTTCAGAAAACTACAAAAATGACGGGCCCGGGCCCGGCCCGGTTAGGCCATCGGGCTCAAAATCTAGGCTCAAGCCCGGCCCGGGAGCAGCGTCGGTCCGGGGCGGGCTGCCCATGGCCAGGACTATTTGTGTATAGAAAAAACGTAGAATTCTTTCGAAGAGGTTTGAGTGGATGGGATGTTTCCTATGAAATCGAGTGCAAATGAATCATATGGAAAAATTCCTATGGTTTACAATCCTACGAATCAAACAACCAAGATAGGAAAAATTCCTAAGGATTAGAATCCTCCAAAATTCCTTTGAGAATCCTTTGAATCAAAGAAGCCATTAATCTATTTTATGATTCATGGAATTGTGCATTGTAAAGCATAAAGTAAAAACAAATAATGGCAATTCAGCTAGAAAAAATGTTTGGGTAGTTATGATACGGCATATTCTAGAACAAAGGAGAACCACTGTTGTTTTGAGATTTGTGCATTATGCTTAAGTTCAACCATGGAGTCGGCTAGATTGTACATGTGGCAAAATCCGGTGGGGGGCTAGAAGATGGTGCGAGGGGCCGAGTGGAGGGAGACTATGAAGGAGTGCACAACTGTGAGATCGATATTTAGAGAGAGGGGGCGAGAACGTGCGCTATTGCGCGTAGTGGCGGAGCCATGAAAAATGTCCCATGAGCTAGGGGGCCAAGCATTGCTAATCCTTTACGAGGAGGGCCAATTCATCAACTTAAACCATTTTTACCAGCAATTGTCTAATGATCACATTCATATTAGCCTCGATATATAGTGATGTTAGGGGGGCAGGGCCCTTGCTGCCCCTGTCTTCGCCATTGTGCGCGCGTCTAAGAGATGAAGCGGAAGGCATGGATGATGAGAGGGGGGCGTTGGATATATAATTAATGTGGGTGTATTAGCTATATATGTAATCCTATATAGAGAGGTATAGATTGATCGATGTGGACGTGGGAAAGAGGGTGAGACCTCACTAGATATATAGATTGATCAGTTTATGTGGAAAACTATGAAAGACCTATCTATACACACACACACATAGAGGAACATCGATCGTTGCGCATGCACGTGAGAGATAAAGAATGCCCGATATGATGGAGAGGGGGATGTGTGTGTGTGTGCCTTCATGGGAAACCGACCTGGAGAAAAAGATTGCATGTGTGCAATGGATAATGCCGACTGGTAGTGTGTGTGCACACATGCACGAGAGAAAGTTAGTGGTACAATTATAAATGGAAGACCAACGTGTGGGTGTAAAAGATTAGGTGAGGTCATAATCAATGTAAAGTTGGATTCAAATATTTGAATAAGAGATCATGATGTTTGAAACCCATGCATGCATGAATATAACGGAGATCTGCGCGGTGTGGTTTGGAAACGAGCATGTTGTAATGTATACACATTGAACAAGGTCAGACTGATTTGAATTTGAGATACTGATGGCAGACATCGTTTGGCCACATTGCTTCCGTGCATGGACACACTATTCTAACTGGAGATGATGGGTGTCTTTCATGTCACATATCTATATCTATATCCCTATATATATTTTATATTTTATATTTTTTTATATAGTGTGCAGATAACTTTAACTTTGAAAGATGGTCATTGGATGAGGCTAATCTGATGGTGCAGAGCTGGCAAATTTGAGCACTACTAGCCGTTGGATATCATCTAGATTCCACCAGATTTTGCCACATGTACAATATAGAAGACTCTATGGTTGAACTTAAGCATAATGCACAAACCTCAAAACACAAGCACTTCTTCTTTGTTCTAGAATCTTCCGTATCAGAATTGCCCAAATGTTTTTCTACATGATTTGTTTTTTTACTTTATGCCTTACAACGCACAATTCCATGAATCTTAAAATAGATTAGCTTTCTTATAAAAACTAGATGATTTTGAATGAAATGAACTATAAGAATTAAACGAACATCTACATCATGCATATATGACTCAAAGTTTACATGCTATAATGTGGTATTTATGACTCAAATCTCATGTGTGCAATGCACGTGTACCTTACTAGTCTAAATGGTGTCTGTGTGTGTGTTGTGCGTGTTAAACACATTGTACGTAGTATATCATACTAGTCTAAATTGTCTTTTTTGTACACGTTAAGCTTGTTCTCCCGAAATTTCAAGCCGCGCCTTGTTATGCCGAAATTTCAAGCTAGCATCTCTGTCTATCGTGCTGCGAAACTCCCGCCTCTTCAACCCGCGCCTTGTTACCCCAAAATATTTAAGATAAATCTTTGTCTCATTGTGCTCCGACAACTCCCTCCATCTCAACCCACGGCTTGCTATTCCAAAATTACAACGCACGCAAAAACTCCCACCTCCTATGAAATCCCGACACGCGAAATGCCCGTGATACTCCTGAACTGAAAGAAACGCCTCAAATCGGTGGGGGTACTTTCGTAACTTACCCCACATATCGGACAAGCGCGTCCCTAAGCCATGGTTCCCCACTCCCATCCCATCTGTCCACCCATTCATACACCAAGTCTGGGAAAACCCGCGAAGCCCCACACCCTCCTCCGTCCACCGCCCAGCCGGAGCCTCTTCCCCGACGACGTCGTCCATAGCAACACCTCAACGTCCCTCATCCACCGTATCGGATGAGGATCCGTCGTCTATCTGGCCGTCCCGCCGGTTCAGCCACCCCGTCCCCACCTCCAAGGAGTTGACCCGACGTTCCCCTCGTCTTTCGCGCCACCTCCATTCCCACACCGCCGTCTTCACCTGCACCACCTGAAGAGCATCATCATCACCATTTCCTTGAATGAAGCTGCGGCCTAATCGGCGCCACCAAAGAGGTTGTACACTAATCGCCGCATTTTCTTCTTGATTCGATCTCATGATGTTGCCGGCGCTCGGTCCTGAGCCGACACGGCACGGCTCCATCCACGGCGGCATCGCCGGCCACTTCCTCCACGGCGTCGCTCCCTCGGTGACAACATCCACATCAGTAGGAGATGCTGCTGCTTTAGCTCTCGCTCGCGCTGCTGCTCTGCTCTTGCTCTCGGTCCCCTGCCTTGTCTGCTCTTGCTCTTGCTCGCGCTGCTGCTCTCGCTCTTGCTATTGCTTGCAATGCTGCTCCGATTTAGCTACACTTCAGTCGACTGAATCGACTTTTGGGTCAGTCGATTTTTAGGGGGTGGGGGGGGCTCGCTGGAGTTAAGGAAGAACCAGACGCAATAGGGAGGGGGGCTCGCCGGAGAGGTACCCCACTATCTATCTTAGGGTTCAGGGTGGGGGCGGTGGTGGGGCGGTGGCGTGGGGATCGCCGGAGAAAAAGCTCGGCTCAGGGAGCCTAGAGGGATGGCCGGGGCGTCCCCGGCCCGCCCAAGACGAAAAGTCCATTTTCTGTCATGATTTTTTTGTCGTAGAAGTAGGAGCCCACCACATCTATGATGATACATGTTTTTTTTCAAAATTATGGTCATAGAAGTGTCATAACCATGACATAAAAAAATTGTTCGGGCCTAAATGTCACGTATGTGTCTTTTTTTTGTAGTCTAGCCCAGTAGAGACTCACTAGGGACATGTTGTTGTCTATGCACCCACACATGTATTTGAGTTTCCAATTAATACAATTATAGCATGGATAATAAACAATTATCATGAACAAGAAAATATAATAATAACCACTTTATTATTGCCACTAGGGCATATTTCCAACAGGTACACCACACCCCTAGCCGGTGGAGAGTTGATGAATAGGACCCTGTTTTGGATGTTCCTTCCAAGCCGGTTTGGCTACCGATGAACAAGACACATTCAACCCACTTGGTTGGCTCCCGATGAACATGACACATTCAACATAGTTGGTTGGCTCTCGATGAACATGATGTTGCTTCATCCGTTCTGACCCAGCCGGTTGGCTACTGATGAATTGTTGGGGAACGTTGCATGGGAAACAAAAATGTTCTACGCACACACAAGATCTTTCCATGGAGATGCATAGCTACGAGAGGGGGATAGCATCTTCATACCCTTGAAGATCGCTAAGCGGAAGCGTTTATCAACGCGGTTGATGTAGTCGTACACCTTCATGGTCTGTCCCGATCAAGTACCGAACGTATGGCACCTCCGTGTTCAACACATGTTCAGCTCGATGATGTCTTTGCCTTCTTGATCCAGCAAGAGGGGCGGAGTAGTAGATGAGTTCCGGCAGCACGACGGCGTGGTGATGGTGTTGGTGAAGAACAATCTCCGCAGGGCTTCGCCAAGCACAATGGTAACTATGACGGGGGATAAACTAGATAGGACAGGGTTGCCGGCACACGGCTTGGTGAATCTTGATGTGTTTCAGGTGCTAGCCAAGCCCCTATATTTATATATTGAGCCCTGGGGTCGTTTCTTGGAGAAAGAGCCTCCTCAAAGTCGGTTTCGAATGCAAGGAAGAGTCCTTCTCGGTTTCCAGTACCAGGCGCTACGGTTCGCGGCATCTGGCCCACATGCCATGGGCCTCGACATCTGGCCCAGGGCCAGACGCCATCAAAACTCCCTTTTGCACCGACCTAAAGCCCCGTTGGCCTTACCCCTTCGCCCAACCATATCATCCTATATATCAATCTTTACCTCCGGACCATTCTGGAGCTCCTCGTCGTGTGTGTGATCTCATCCGGGACTCCGAACAACATTCGGTCACCAACATACATAACTCATATAATACTATATCGTCAACGAACGTTAAGCGTGCGGAAACTACGGGTTCGAGAATGATGTAGACATGACCGAGATGCTTCTCCGGTCAATAACCAATAGCGGGACCTGGATGCCCATATTGGTTCCTACATATTCTATGAAGATCTTTATCGGTCGAACCTTTATGAAAAATATGTAGTTCTCTTTGTCCGTCGGTATGTTACTGGCCCGAGATTTGATCGTCGATATCTTCATACCTAGTTCAATCTCGTTACCAGTAAGTCTCTTTACTCATTCTGTAATACATCATCTTGTAACTAACTCCTTAGTCATTTTGCTTGCAAGCTTCTTGTGATGTTGTATTACCGAGAGGGACCAGAGATACCTCTCTGTCATACGGAGTGACAAATCCCAATCTCGATTCACGCCAACTCAAGAGACACCTTCAGAGATACCTGTAGAGCATCTTTATGATCACCCAGTTACGTTGTGATGTTTGATAGCACATAAGGTGTTCCTCCGATATCCGAGAGTTGCATGATCTCATGGTCGAAGGAATAGGTATTTGACATCTAAGAAATCAGTAGCAATAAACTGAACGATCATATGCTAAGCTAACGGATGGGTCTTGTCCATCACATCATTTTCCTAATGATGTGATCTCGTTATCAAATGACAACTCATGACTATGGTCAATAAACCTTAACCATCTTTTGATACGAGCTAGTCTAGTCGAGGAATACTAGGGACTTAGTATTTGCTTATGTATTCACACATGTATTTAAGTTTCCAATCAACACAATTCTAGCATGAATAAAAATTTATCATGATTAAGGAAATATAATAATAACCACTTTATTATTGCCTCTAGGGCATATTTCCAGCATGAATATGACAACGACGTTGCGTACCCCACCATCTACTGCAGCCGTCCACTGCCTCTACCATGTTGCCTCTCGATGTACATGAGCACTGGTTGTATGCGCAAGTATCCGTTCCAGACCCTGCTCGTATGTATGTAACTGCCCGTATTTTTTGCAGCATGGGTGGATATACGTATAAATGATTTAGACAGGACTGTGTGACATGCTACATCAGGGGCTCTACTATGACACGTGCCACTCCATAATTTATCATTATAGAGAGACCGACCAGTATGTACGTACACGTTTGCGAGCAGACATATGATACGTCCATTTTGCATCATGCTTTCGTGTCGATATTTATTGCATTATGGGCTGTTATTACACATTATGTCACAATACTTATGCATTTTCTCTCTTATTATACAAGGTTTACATGAAGAGGTAGAATGTCGGCAACTGGAATTCTGGGCTGGACAAGGAGCAAATATTAGAGACCTATTCTGCACAACTCCAAAAGTCCTGAAACTCCACGAGAGTCAGTTTTGGAATATATAAAAAATATTGGGTGAAGGAAGCACCAGAGGGGGGCCACCCACCGTCCACGAGGGTGGGGGCGCGCCCTACCCCCCTGGGCGTGCCCCCTGCCTCGTGGGCCACCTGGAAGCCCCCCGATGTCCATCTTATGGTATAAGGTGTCTTTTACCCTCGAAAAAATCAAAAGGAAGCTTTCGGGACAAAGCGCCGCCGTCTCGAGGCGGAACCGATCTAGGGCTCCGGCGGAGCTGTTCTGCCGGGGAAACATCCCTCCGGGAGGGGGAAATCGTCACCATCATCATCACCATCGATCCTCTCATCGGGAGGGGGTCAATCTCCATCAACATCTTCACCAGCACCATCTCCTCTCAAACCCTAGTTCATCTCTTGTATCCGATCTTTGTCTCAAGACCTTAGATTGGTACCTGTGGGCTGCTAGTAGTGTTGATTACTCCTTGTAGTTGACGCTAGTTGGTTTATTCGGTGGAAGATTATATGTTCAAATCCTTTATGCACATTAATACCCCTCTGATTATGAACATGAATATGATTTGTGAGTAGTTACGTTTGTTCCTGAGGACATGGGAGAAGTCTTGTTATAAGTAGTCATGTGAATTTGGTATTCGTTCGATATTTTGATGAGATGTATGTTGTCTTTCCTCTAGTGGTGTTATGTGAACGTTGACTAAATGACACTTCACCATTGTTTGGGCCTAGGGGAAGGCATTGGGAAGTAATACGTAGATGATGGGTTGCTAGAGTGACAGAAGCTTAAACCCTAGTTTATGCGTTGCTTCGTAAGGGGCTGATTTGGATCCATATGTTTCATGCTATGGTTAGGTTTACCTTAATTCTTCTTTCGTAGTTGCGGATGCTTGAGAAGGGGATTAATCATAAGTGGGATCCTTGTCCAAGGAAGGGCAGTACCCAAGCACCGGTCCACCCACATATCAAATTATCAAAGTAACAAACGTGAATCATATGTGCATGATGAAAACTAGCTTGACGATAATTCCCATGTGTCCTCGGGAGCGCTTTCCTTTATATAAGAGTTTGTCCGGGCTTGTACTTTGCTACAAAAAGGATTGGGCCACCTTGCCGCACCTTGTTTACTTTTGTTACTTGTTACCCGTTACGAATTACCTTATCACCAAACTATCTGTTACCGATAATTTTAGTGCTTGCAGAGAATACCTTAATGAAAACTGCTTGTCATTTCCTTTTGCTCCTCGTTGGGTTCGACACTCTTACTTATCAAAAGGACTACGATAGATCCCATATACTTGTCGTTTATCAAGACTATTTTCTAGCGTCGTTGCCGGGGAGTGAAGCGCCTTTGGTAGGTGGAATTTGGTATGGTACAATTTATATAGTGTGCTAAAATTTACTGTCACTTGTTACTATGGAAAATAATCCTTTGAGGGGCTTGTTCGGGGTATCTTCACCCCGAACAGTAGAGCAAAGAGTTTCTCCTCAACCTACTAAACCTACTAAAAATGTTTACATTGAAATTCCTTCGGGTATGATAGAGAAACTGCTAGCTAATCCTTTTACAGGAGATGGAACAATACATCCCGATATGCACCTAATCTATGTGGATGAAGTTTGTGGATTATTTAAGCTTGCAGGTATACCCGAGGATGTTATCAAGAAGAAGATATTCCCTTTATATTTGAAGGGAAAGGCATTGACATGGTTTAGGCTATGTGATGATATTGGATCGTGGAACTACAACCGATTGAAATTGGAATTTCATCAGAAGTTTTATCCTATGCATCTGGTTCATCGTGATCGTAATTATATATATAATTTTTGGCCTCGCGAAAGAGAAAGTATCGCTCAAGCTTGGGGGAGGCTTAAGTCAAGGTTATATTCATGCCCCAATCATGAGCTCTCAAGATAAATTATTATTCAAAAAAATTATGCTCGGCTTTCTCTCAATAATTGCTCCATGCTCGATACTTCTTGTACTGGTTCTTTCATGATGAAGACTATTGAATTCAGATGGGATTTATTGGAAAGAATTAAATGCAACTCTGAAGATTGGGAACTCAACGAAGGTGATGAATCAGGTATAACACCTAAGTTTGATTGTGTTAAATCTTTTATGGATCCTGATGCTTTTCGTGAATTTAGCACTAAATATGGACTTGACTCTGAGATAGTAGCTTCTTTCTGTGAATCATTTGCTACTCATGTTGATCTCCCAAAGGAGAAGTGGTTTAAATATCATCCTCCCATTGAAGTAAAAGTAGTTGAACCTATTAAAGTTGAAGAAAAGACTATCACTTATAATGTTGATCCTATTGTTGCCACCGTTTATATTGAGAAGCCACCTTTCCCTGTTAGAATAAAGGATCATGCTAAAGCTTTAACTATGGTTCATAAGAGTAATGCTAGAACACCTACACCCCCTGAGAAAATTAAAGTTGAACCTAGTATTGCTATGGTTAAAGATCTCTTGGTCAATGATATTGATGGGCATGTTATTTACTTCTATGATGAAGCTGCTAGAATTGCTAGACCCGATACTAAAAATAAACATAGACCTGTTGTAGGCATGCCTATTTGTTTCTATTAAAATAGGATATCATCGCTATCATGTCTTATGTGACATGGGTGCTAGTGCGAGTGCAATACCTCATTCCCTATACGAAGAAATTATGCATGATATTGCACCTGCTGAGATAGAAGGTATTGATGTTACAATTAGACTTGCCAATAGAGATACTATTTAACCAATTGGAATTATTAGAGATGTTGAAGTCTTGTGTGGGAAAGTTAAATATCCTACTGATTTTCTTGTTCTTGGTTACCCACAAGATGACTTTTGTCCCATTATATTTGGTAGACCCTTCTTGAATACTGTCAATGCTAAGATAGACTGCAAAAAGGATATTGTTACTGTTGGTTTAGGGGATATGTCGCATGATTTAATTTAGCTAAATTTCATAGACAGCCCCATGATAAACAATTGCCTAGTAAAGATGAAATTATTGGTCTTGCTTCTATTGCCGTGTCTCCTAATGATCCTTTAAAACAATATTTGCCAGACCATGAAAATGATATGTTTATGAATGAAAGAAGGGAAATAGATGAAGTATTCTTTAAACAGGGACCTATTTTGAAACACAACTTGCATGTTGAAATTCTAGGGGATCCTCCTCCACCCAAGGGTGATCCCATGTTTGAGCTTAAACCATTACCTGATACACTTAAATATGCTTATCTTGATGAAAAGAAGATGTATCCTGTTATTATTAGTGCTAACCTTTCAGAGCAGGAAGAAGAGAAATTGTTGAAAACTCTGAAGAAGCACCGTGCTGCTATTGGATATACTCTTGATGACATTAAGGGCATTAGTCCCACTCTATGCCAGCAAAAATAAAATTGGAGAAAGACGCTAAACCGGTTGTTGATCACCAACGATGGTTAAATCCTAAGATGAAAGAAGTGGTAAGAAATGAAATACTAAAGCTTCTGGAGGCAGGTATAATTTACCCTGTTGCTGATAGTCAGTGGGTAAGTCCTGTCCATTGTGTCCCTAAGAAGGGAGGTATAACTGTTGTTCCTAATGATAAAGACGAATTGATCCCACAAAGAATTGTTACAGGTTATAGAATGGTAATTGATTTCCGCAAATTAAATAAAGCTACTATAAAGGATCATTACCCTTTACCTTTATTGATCAAATGCTAGAAAGATTATCCAAACATACACATTTTTGCTTCCAAGACGGTTAGTCTGGTTTCTCTCAAATACCTATGCCGAAAGAGGATCGGGAAAAGACCACTTTTACTTGCCCTTTCGGTACCTTTGCTTATAGACGTATGCCTTTTGGTTTATGTAATGAACCTACTACCTTTCATAGATGTATGACTGCTATATTCTCTGACTTTTGTGAAAAGATTGTTGAGGTTTTCATGGATGATTTCTCCGTGTATGGAACTTCTTTTGATGATTGCTTAAGCAACCTTGATCGAGTTTTGCAGAGATGTGAAGAAACAAATCTTGTCTTGAATTGGGAGAAGTGCCACTTTATGGTTAATGAAGGTATTGTCTTGGGGTATAAAATTTCTGAAAGAGGTATTGAAGTTGATAAAGCTAAAGTTGATGCTATTGAAAGGATGACATGTCCTAAGGACATCAAAGGTATAAGAAGTTTCCTTGGTCATGCCGGTTTTTATAGGAGGTTCATTAAAGACTTCTCAAAAATTTGTAGGCCTCTAACTAATCTCTTACAAAAAGATGTTCCTTTTGTCTTTGATGATGATTGTGTAGAAGCATTTGAAATACTTAAGAAAGCCTTGATTTCTGCACCTATTGTTCAGCCACCTGATTGGAATTTACCCTTTGAAATTATGTGTGATGCTAGTGATTATGCTGTAGGTGTTGTTCTAGGACAAAGAGTTGATAAGAAATTAAATGTTATCCAATATTCTAGTAAAACTCTAGACAGTGCCTAGAGAAATTATGCTACTACTGAAAAAGAATTTTTAGCAGTTGTATTTGCTTGTGATAAGTTCAGACCTTATATTGTTGATTCTAAAGTAATTGTTCACACTGATCATGCTGCTATTAAATACCTTATGGAAAAGAAAGATGCTAAACCTAGACTTATTAGATGGGTTCTCTTGGTATAAGAATTTGATTTGCATATTATTGATAGAAAGGGAGCTGAGAACCCCGTTGCAGACAACTTGTCTAGGTTAGAAAATGTTCTTGATGACCCACTACCAATTGATGATAGTTTTCCTAATGAACAATTAGCTGTCAAAATGCGTCTCGTACTTGTAACATCCCAATTTTCAATTTGGATGTTATACATAGGTCATCATATGCATATCATATTTTATTTGCATTTTGGTTGTGATCCTAGAAATCTTAAGGAACTCGAGGACCCAAGGAGAGAGTTGGAGGTTTCACATATTTTCATATTTGAATTTGTTTCAAATTTGAAAAGGGGATCAATTTGGTTTTAATATTTTTCTCTCCAATTATTTCCAATATTAAAAATAAAAGAGAGAAGATAATATGACTTCTTCAAAAGTGAGGAATATTGGAGAAGAAATGTTAAAATCAAATTTATATTTTATTTGGATTTTATTTGCTATTTTATTTGAGTTAGAAAAAAATATGCATTTTGGAAAATTGCATTTTTAGGCCAGAAAAATGTTCACTTTGTTCTAAATAATAGGTTTAGACGGCGAAAATTGTTTCTGGTATTTTTTAAGACTTTTCTATATTTTATTATGTTTTTTTATTCGGGCGAAATTTTATTTTATTTAAAAAAACGCTGCCCGACAGGGCCGAAGGCCTAGCCGAGCAGGCTGGCCCGCGTCGCCCGTCGCCTCCCTCTCCGACTCGGGACAGGAGTCCCGAGCTTCGCTGTCGCCGCCCCTCCCGCAAGGCACCGCCCCCCCTTATATACAGCCCCCACCCCACCGCCTCCTCCCTCTCCTCGTCCCGCAGCCGCCGCCGCCTGCCTACCGCCGCTGCTGCGCGCCGCCACCCACGCGCTGCCGTCAGCCGTCGACGTCCCGCGCCGTCGCCGCCGCTTTGCCTCACCGCCTCGCCGGAGTTCCGCCGCCGTCGTTGACCGCCGTCTTCGTGAACCGGTATAAAAACCGTCCCGGTTCACCGGTTAAATTTTGTTTTTTTTGTTCTTTGGTTTAGATCAGTTTATTTTTAGGGTTAGGGTTTTCTCAGTTTTTACGTTTGGATCTAATTTGCGGACGTTCGTCTGTTAATCCGCAGTAGAGAACAATGTTCATTTGTTTGGTTCTCTTAGCGAACGTTCGTTCGACAGGTTTTTCATTTTATTTTATTTTCGTCCAGGGACCTATCCGCGAATACTTTTCTCACAGATTAGTCCCTGATCTTCAAACCCTCGCAACTTTTTGGTCGTTCGTCCAAATCCAGTGAAACCAATGCCAAAATCTTCGTATTGTTCCCCTCTTTCCAGATAATCAACCTGAACATGATTTTGACAAATTAAAATTTGGTTGCAAGCAGATTTGAATTCGAACTTCTTTTGATCGTAGTTTGAGTTTCGTTGCTCTGATTTGGTTGTTCCTTTTTGCAAATCGAAGCTCTTCAGTTGAACTTTCAGTTTGGAGCTTTTCATTTGAGTTTTACCCTTGCATCTTATGCTTGATTGCTTATGTATGTTATTGTTTGTTCACGATAGAGTTTCCGGAGTGCGAAGCGTGCTAGTACGAGTCACTAGGGTTTTCAGGTCGTCAACAAGGCAAGTAACACTTTGATCATATCCCTTATTACCCAGTTTTTGATGCATTAGTCTCAATCCTCAAACATTGCATGAGTAGGATATGTTTAACATGTGGGTATTGGGAAGTAGTTGTTGAGGTAGTACCTATTACCCTTTTATTTAAACCTTGGGAGTTACTATGTTACGCTTATTATAATTTGCTATGCTATGCTCATAGACGTGGTTTGGTTTGAGTGATTCATGACAGTTGTGAGTATTATTATGATCTAAGGGTTTACTTAAGGTGGTAAGTTAACACACATTTGGGTGGAATGGTTTGTGGGCACCTGGGGAAATCCAGTGTTGTCCAAGGAGAATCCCGGGGTATCCGTGTGATTTTTCCTATGGTTCGCCACCCAGGCTCAAAGGGATCATTATGTTATTCATGCCGGAAACTTCCGTGTGCAGCCAAAATCCATTATAGGCTCTAGCATAGTTGAGTAAGTTGCGGGAATCCTTTCCATGATGGGCTAGCAGATGTAGGGGATTGTAGGTGTACCGGCCTATCTATCGGTTAAGGTGACCTCTTCAGAAAGACTGTGTCTCGGTCATCCATTTCGCAAACATCATGCTGTGCAAGAAATTCAACGAAGGAGATCGAGTCTTGTGGGGAAAAGTGCGCAAACCTCTGCAGAGTGTATAAACTAATCATGGTTAGCCGTGTCCCCAGTTATGGACATCTTGAGTATCTGGTGCTTGAATTTCTATGTTGATCTCATCACTTTACTTAATTTAACTTGTTGGGTTAATGATTATTAATTTGGGATTGAGATGGGGTTACCATTCTCAATGTTTTCAACAAACTTTATAGTTAAATAAAATATATTCCTTTGCTGTAGGGAAAAAATAGATTTATGCAAATGATAACCATAGAGCCTCCACCAGCCATATATGCATATAGTTATAGCTGTTACATGTTCATTGCTCTATACTGTTATCTTTCCAGCAATTCCATGTGCTGACCTACACATGCTGCAACGTATTATGTTGCAGAGTTTTCACACGAAGAGTAAGGTGCGCTAGGTCATTGTCATGCACTCAGCTATGCCGTTTGAGTTGATGGACTCATTTACCTTCGAAGCTTCCGTTGTTATCTTATTTAGATGGCCTTCAGCCATATTATTGTAATAAGTTCTCTTTTGAGACATATGATGTAATAAGTGTGTGATTGTACTCTGTTATAAATCCTCGAGTACTGTGTGTGTCAGCATTACCGATCCAGGGATGACACTTATACACAGAGATTTGACCGTTTGAGGTCGGATTACTACAAGATGGTATCAGAGCACATGCTGACTGTAGGACGCGACCACTAAGATGAGCCATAGGGCATTCTTCTCTACTCACTTCTGACTCATCTCCACTTTCTACTCTACAGATGGCGGACCCAAGGAACAAGTTTGCTCAACCAAATGAAGACACCCCTTTTGGACGAAACCTGAAGGAAGCCACTAGAAACCTGAACATCGGAATACCAAGCTTCACCAGGACCTACACTGCCACTCTACCGGAAGAAGAGCGCTGGACAATTCAAGTACATGTTCCAGGAAGGACATTCACACAAGTTACTAAGCCCATAGAGTTTTCCTTTGATGCCCCAACTTGGAGTTTAGGAAAGAGCATGGCAGCTCACATCACCATGGGACGCATCAGCGAAGTTTACCACAAGGATCTTAAGGACACAATCTACCAGATAAGTGGACGCCGAGATGAGCAATGGGAGATGATTTGCACCAGGAGGGACAAGTCCATTGCAGCCTACATCCAGGAGTTAAACCAACACATTCGTCATCAGGAGAACCAGATGTGTGCCAGCATGATAGACCTAAAGAAGGTGATGACCAGGAACATGGAGCTAGAAGAGGAACTCAAGTCTACATGCGATGGATATGAAGAGGAAATTGTAGTACTACAGGAGAAGAATGAATACCTGAAGAAGAAGCTAGGAATATTTATGGGAAACCCCGCGCAAGGAGAGGACAACCATCCCAAAGACTACATCATCATCGACGACACCGACTCCAACCCCGACAGTGATGATGATTATGGAGACTAAGCTAGAGCAGATATCATGGAATCTTCCTCTGATCAAAATTTCTAGTCGACCACCATATTATCAATAGTATTCCCCCATGTATATAGTAGTAGTTCGAGTATTTTGTAACGGTAGCTAGATCGATTGTATGCCCATGTTTGAATTGAGTGGTGTGATATGAATGTGTTTGTCTCATGTGCATATGGGTAGTGATTTTCTCCTTAGACTTCACTCTATTCTAATATCTCCCCTCTAGACCCATCAGATGCCTCCGAGATGTGAGCCCGGATTTGTCTTTCCACCGGAGCTCACCCAGTTGATCCAGCAGCAGAATGCCTTGATGCAGCTACTAGTCCAGAACCAAGGCAACAATAACAATAACAACCCACCGCCACCACCTCCAGTTGACAACTTAGCACGTTTTCTAAGGTTAAATCCGCTGGTGTTTTCCAGTAGCACCGAGCCGATTGTTGCTGATGACTGGCTCCGCAGGATTGGAAGGGAGCTGACCACCGCAGGTTGCACAGATGCTGAGAAGGTGCACTTTGCCGCACATCAATTGGATGGACCCGCAGCCTCATGATGGGAGAATTACACAACCACTTTTCCCATAGCCAATGTCACATGGGATCAGTTTCAGCAAGCTTTCCGCACAGCCCATGTCTCAACTGGAGCAATGAACATGAAGAAGTGTGAGTTTTGCAACTTACGCCAGGGAAACCATACTGTGGGGCAGTACGTGGATGAGTTTAGTAAGTTAGCTCGCTATGCCCCAGATGATGTGGCCATAGATGCCGCGAAGCGGGAGAAGTTTATGGAAGGGCTGAATGATGAGATGAGTATGCAGTTGATGGTGGCAACATTCACTAACTACCAGGAGTTGGTAGACAGTGCCCTTATGATTGAAAGCAAACAACATCAGATAGAGAGCCGCAAACGGAAGTATGGACAGGGGAAGCACAATTCTGGAGCTCAGCAGAAGTCTCGCTTTACCCCTAACTCCGAAGGTTACACCCATAACCAAGGAGGCCATACTCATAACGGAGGAAGCACACATAACCACATTGGCCATAAGAATGGGAATGGGAATGGGGATGGGAATGGAGCAAGCAGCAGCCAGAACTGTCCCAATCCAGCAACACCCGCTAAGAAGGACCTAAGTCATGTCACCTGTTACAAGTGCGGGAAGACTGGACATTACACCAATGACTGCTCAGAGTTGAAGAATGGCAACGGAAATGGAAACTCTGGGAAGAAGACCAACCCCTTCACTAGAGGACAAGTGAATCACATAAACGTGGAGGAGGTTGAAGAACAGCCAGATGCAGTTATAGATAAGTTTTTGATTAAGTCATTTACTGCAATAGTTCTTTTTCATATTGGTGCATCGCATTCATACATATCGAGGGGATTTGTGGATAAGTATAAGTTGCCCACCAAAGTTATTAAGACACCTATGTTAGTAAGCTCACCTGGAGCGGAGTATATGGCAAGTAGTGGATGTTTTCAGATGCCATTGACCATAGGTAGGCATGTTTTCCCCCAGACGTAATAATTTTGGAGTCACACAGATTGGATGTGATAGTAGGCATGGATTGGCTATCAATGTATGGAGGAAATATAGATTGTGCTAGTAAGTCAATTCTACTCACCACCCCGGAGGGAACACTACTAGGAAAAGGCATGCTAGTGGCGCACCAGTTTTGCCTTCTAATGACGCACTACTGGTGCGCCACTGGCATTACGCCATTAGAATTAAATTCTAATGGCGCATGTCTGGTGCGCCATTAGTATCTGGTGTTCTAATGGCGCACCACGTAGTGCGCCATTAGTATAGCCTTCAGTGCACCATTAGAATGCCTCCCAGGGGGCCATATGTACCCATGTGCTTTGGCATTCTAATGGCGCACCAGTGGGTGATGCGCCATTAGTGTGATTATCACAGTGCGCCATTAGTGTCTTGTGTGGTGCGCCACTAGTATGAATATTAGGGATTTTTTTTCATTTATGATATTTTCACAGGTTACAAAATATTAGAGATAACATACAACATAGATCTGCTTAGCTTACATACAGGGGGCCATATGTAACGATGTTACCTGCGTCCACTAGATCATATCCAACACACAAGTTTCATCATATATACATACATAGCCAACACATAGTTCCATCGTTACATATTACAAAAGTTTCACAATGTTCATTCAACACCGTTATCCATCAACTCACAAAAGTTTCACATTGATACAAAGTAAAAACACAAATGGAAAAGAAGCACTCCATCCATGCAAGCTTCCGTGAATTAAATCAAATCTGCAAAATGATAAACAAGAAGTTAGAAGAAGAAGAAGAAGAAGAAGAGAAGAAGAAGAAGACTAGAAGAAGAATAAGAAGAAGAATAAGAAGACTATAAGCTTATTATGTAAACTTGATCATTTTGTGCTAACATAAGTAATTTTGGAGCTAACCTATAGGAAACTAAGCATATTAGAGATAACATAGGTAACTAAGTATATATATATATATCATTTTGGAGAACTGACATACCTGACATAGTTCAGTTCTCATTGTTCTTCTCCTTCTCCTTCCTCAGCCTGATGCGCCAAGAGCGGCGAGGCGGTGGAGGTAGCTGTGGGATGTAGTCTTCTACCACAATTGGCGTGGTCATGTCGCCTAGCTGTGGGATCACCGGCGCCACCACCGATGCGTGGTAATTGTTAGGCACCACCACCATCATGAGGCCACCCTCAGCCACCACCATCTCTTGTCCATGGTCAGCCACCACCATCTCTTGCCCATGGTCAGCCACCACCATCTCTTGCACCTGGTCAGCCACCACCATCTCTTGCCCTTGGTCAGCCACCACCAGCGCTAGGTCATCCTCAGCCTGATGCCCATCGTCATCGTGCAGCTCCTCATGCCCACTCTTCTCCTCTTCTCCCCCACTCCAGTCCGGATCATCCTTCTTGTTGTCTTTGTTGCTGCCAGAATCGCTGCTGCTTTCGCTAAGGCCAGAATCGTTGTTGCTTTTGCTACAGCCATAATCGCTGCTGCTTTGGCTGTAGCCAGTGTCGCTGCTGCTCCTCCCATTACCTGTCCAAATGCAACAATGACCGTTAACAATCGATGTGAGACAAAGCCAAATGTAGATCTATAAGAAGAGGCGGAACGCACTGGCATCTTCGTCTTCAGCGTAGCGCATGCGACACATAGTCGTGTTGAAAACCTTCACAATGAGCATTATGGCGTCATCGTCGTACCTCAAGAGAAGAAAGTACCCGGTACGCAGGTCGTAGGCACTGTAGAACTTCTCCCAGCCATGGCACAGGTACATGTGGCCCTCCTCGATCACCAACTCCATGTCCCACAGCCTGCGAACCCCGCTGCCGGCCTGTCGGAGCTTCACATTATCTGGCGGATCTTCACCCAGCATCTTCATAAAAGCGTCAGGCAGCCTCTGCAATTTGGGACAAGGAGTGATGTAGCAAACAACAACGTTATCATAATGAGATGGGTGAAGGGGAGATCTCTCGTTTTATATACCTGCCTCGTGGCTGATACTGAAGAAGAAAGTATGATAGTGAAGAACTCGGAAGCATCCAATCGTACTCCGGTGAGGCAGAGCGGCGGTGACTGCCTCCCCCCATCTCTCATAAGCAGCAGAAGAGACCAATTAGTACCCTTACAACATTATAGCAGCATAAATTTTGAGCAGAAGATAATCAACATTAGTCGCAAGTACCCCATATGTCCTATTTTTAGCAAAGTCATGCTAAAATTCACAGAAAATTTTAGCATGACCTTTGCTGAAAATAGGACATATGGAGTACCCGAATTTGCCGGAACGGAAGTTAATCGACATTCCGGAAAACTCAAGGGCCTCTCGGGGTACCTGCAAATTCATCATGACACAATGGTCGGAGACAAAACCCAGCAACTTTACAAGTCTTTCACAGATTTGTTTGCAAGTTCTGATATGTAATAAAGATGAGCCTCAAGATACAACACATCAAGCATGGAAAACAAGTCAAACATTTGAGATATCGAGTTTCAAGACATTATACTGCAATTCACTCATAAAGCCATGATTAAATGTGCATAACTACCACTGAGAAAATAATAGGTCTCATCTTCTCATGCATAAACTGCATATCCAGAAGGCACATAGCTAGAAAGGGTGAAAATTACATGGACATTAACCTGTCCAGTTTTTCATTATGGGATTGCTAAACATCACACATAACAGTACCACCCAAACTTTGAGCTAGCATACAGAGAGCAATGCCATTTTTTGCAACATCAAAACTGAAAAATCAATACACTTTCTAGCATAAGACTAATCTTTTCACCAATGAGCCAAGAGAAAAAGGAATTAGCCTGCTGTTCTCAGACCTAGATTCTAGATGAATTCTATAAGCAAGTGAATCCAGGAATAAAATCATGTATTCTTTACCTTTGACTACCAAGGTCGAGACTTGCCACAATGAAGGGAGGAGTAGGTTTGGACAAAAGGAGACACGATGCCCGGATGAAGAACAAACCCACGACATGATGGCCAATCGACCCTGCGAAATGAGGTGAACAGAGCAGCATCAGCAGCAGGTCAGCAAGATTTCTACAAGTAGGCAACTTGGGATGACCAAAGAGAAGACTAGCAATTAGTCTGAAACTTTTATGCATAGGGAAGACTACCCTTAGTTTGAAACTATGAGGAGCAAGAGCAAGTAAATTAAACAGTACTGAAACATGGTCGTCTCTCGTACAGAGGTGAATATAGATATGCCATCTCCCTGTACAGATGTAGAACTTTCTTTCTTTCTCTCATTTATGCCTAGCTTAAGGTCAGCAGCAGCAAGGAACAGCGGCAAGCAGCAGCAAGCGGCAAAGCAATCAGCCTCAGCCAGCAGCGGCAACAACAACAAACAACAAAGCATGTTCTGGTTATGTGGGGCTTCTAGGCACATCACTGAGTTTGTTCTAGCAAGCAACAGTTTTATGTGAGCTATATGTGGTTCATAGTTGAATGTGATCATACTTCAAACTTTTAACTGTATGGGTGGGAAATCTGATGGTTGAACAGCGATTGACTTTGGCAAAAATCAGCGGCTAGTTGAATTGCTTAATTTCAGAATTGAAGCTAATCTCTCGCCTAACCGAATTGCTTACTGCTACTATGGATGAAAGATTGCAGCAAGAGAGCAAGCAAGCAACTCATCACAAAACAGATGCAACCTAACTAGTCTCATGGCAAGTACTTAGTACCAAGCAGCAACAACAAACATGCACGGCGCAGGGTACAAATTATTACAACAAATTTCCATGAACTGTACTGTCAGCAAAAAAACCCTGCTAGAATTACAACAACTACACTGAACCTATTTCAAAAAGATAGAAAATGAACACATAAAAAGAACACTACATATACTCATCTATTTTCCTCAGTTTTTTTATAAAAAGGGACCAAAAAATGGACAAACATGAACTGTAGCTACTGATATGGTCTACTGCCAAACATAAACTTCAGAAAAAATAAAAAGGAGAGGGAAGTGGTTAGGGTTCAAACCCAATACATTAGGTGTACCTAATGCACATGGAGTACTAATTATTCATGTTTGCTAGGCACTACTCCCACAATTTTTTGAACCTAATTTGACCTAAATTCGAGAGGGATTTGACCTAAACCTAGCAAAAGAGAGAAGAAGAGGGCATGGCCGGGAGGGAGGAGAAGAGGAAGAGAGGAGAAGAGAGGTAGAGGGAGGAGGGTTACCTGACCACGATGAGGTGGTGGCCGGAGCGTAGATGACGGAGGGAGGAGACGGCGAGCTTGGGGGAGGCGGGGATAGACGGCAGGGAGGTCGCGGGCCTCCTCTCCTGGTGGACGTGGGGCGGCTCCGAGGCGAGGGAGGCGGGGCTCGGGGGGAGGCGGCGGGGGCGCGTGGGCGGCTGCGGCAAGGTTAGGTCGAGTGGGGGATCTGGCGAGGGAGGGAGAGAGGCCAGAGGGGAATAGGTGGAGTGGGGGAGGGTTAGCAATGGCGCACCTCCCCCTAGTGCGCCATAAGTACGACGACAGCAATGGGGCACCTCCGCCCGGTGCGCCATTAGTGATTTTTTTATTACAGTTCGAGCACTCAGGTTATATTCCACCTAACCGTATCTGAAACAGAACACACACACTAGCCTGACTGGTCAGCACGCAGCACACACACGAGGGAGGTCCTGGGTTTGATTCCCAGGCTCCCCAATTTTTGTTTTTATACATTTTTTCTTTGCACGTATCTTTTTATGCATGCATCCAAATATAACATGTCACATATGCTAGATGCTCAGAATTTCATGTAGAAAAATAATATGCAGTTTGTTGCCATGTAACAACATTTGAAATGTTGTTTGATATTTATTTGTGTTTAAATATGTTCAAACTTGTTTAAATTATAACTAAATATCCATAGCTCCAAATTTGACAAACTTTATATGCTTTTGGGAGTAACATATATGCGGTGGGTCGATGGCGGCGGTGGAGCGGGGGAGGGTGCGGTGGGTGCTCGGCGGCGGTGGAGCGGGCCAGGGATCGAGATTGAGATGGAGGGGGATAGCGATCGAGATTTAAAAATATTCATCAAATTTGAAAAAATATTCATGAATTCAAAAAGTGCCCATAAAAATTCAAAAATATTCATGAGTTCAAAAAGTGCCCATGTAATACAATTGAGAAATGAAGACTACGATTTAAATACAATCGATCTTAGCTAGCTAGCTATCTGTTCACAATCTTCTTGCCCTTCTTTTTCGCAAATGGAGTTCTTCTGTGGAACGGACGTCCTTTAGGTAGGGTGGTCCTGCTTCTTCTTGTGGTGTATTCTGCTACTTCATCATTGTCGTCATGTTCGATCTTCGGGTCGTCGTACTTGTCGAAGTCTTGCTCATTGGCTACTCCATCCATTCTGATGATCTTCCTTTTGCCTCTCCTCACGACAACACGACTGGGCTTTGACGGGTCGGTAATGAAGAAGCATTGGTCCACTTGGGAAGCCAGTACCCATGGCTCATTTTTTGCGGTGACGTTTGCGCCCGCGGTCTTGGATTTGGCTTCGGGTATAACCATGGTGGTGAAATACCGGTCTTCTTTTAGGACGCTCTTGGCCCATCTGACACAGAACATCGGGACCTTCTCTCCAGCGTAGCTCAGCTCCCAGATCTCCTCGATCCTTCCGTAGTACCTGTCCTTGTCGTTACCGGTGTAGGATTCCATCGTTACCCCGGAGTTCTGATAACCATCGCTCTTCATGTCCTTGTCCTCGGTGTAGAATGTGTAGCAGTTGATATCGTACGCCTCATAGGTCATCAGGTTGTGCTCGGCGCCCTGTGACAAGGCAAATATGAGTTGTTCTTCCGTGGAAGAATCCTCATGTAAAGGGTACGACAGAAGCTTCTGCTTGAACCAACGTGTGAAACATGAGTTGTGCTCTTTGATTATATCGCCGTCCATCCTCTGTTGGCCTCAGTCATTGTACGTCTTCTCAATAAAGGCTTTGTGCTCTACCACCCAAGGATCGACCACGTCTATGTGTTGTAGCGCGACTAGGTTTGCTCTTTCAAAGTCGGCGAGTCGACATGCATTTCGTGGCGACCCTCACGGTGACCCCATCCAGCGAGCCTACCGAGGTGCCTGTTGATGGGAAGACCAACGGGGTCCTTGATGCCTAGATAATTCATGCAGTAGGAGATGCACTCTTCAGTCAGAAAGCCCCTGGCTATGCTTCCCTCTGGACGTGACATGTTGCGAACGTATCCTTTGATGACACCATTCATCCTTTCAAACGGCATCATGCTGTGCAGGAACATCGGCCCGAGTTGGATGATATCCTCCACGATATGGACTAGCAGATGCACCATAACGTCGAAGAATGTGGGCGGGAAGTACATCTCAAGCTCGCATAGTATCACCACGATCTCTTCCTATAGCCTTCTGAGTTGCCTCACGCCAACCAACTTCCAAGAGATCACGTCAAAAAAGTTGCATAGGCCAAGTAGCGTTTCACGGATGTGCGCGTCCATGATCCCACGGATTGCAACTGGAAGTATCTACGTCATCAGCACGTGAAAGTCGTGAGACTTCATCCCGCTGAACTTCTGCTTCGCTGGGTCTAGGTATCTGCTTATCTTCCCTGCGTAACCGTAAGGAAGTTTTACTCCTACGAGGCAGGTGAAAAACTGCTCGATCTCCTCCTGACTTAGAGTGAAGCACGCGGGAGAGTAGTCATTTCCGGTCTTCTTGGCCTTTTTGCCTTTGCGACGACTTTCCGTGTCCTGCTTCACCTCATCATCATCATCATCATCATCATCAGCGTGAAGCTCCTCCCTGATGCCCATTGATTTCAAGTCTGCCCTTGCTTTCAGCCCATCTTTGGTCCTCTCTGGCATGTTGAGCAGGGTACCAAGCAGACCCTCGCACACGTTCTTCGTGATATGCATGACATCAAGGCTGTGAGGCACACGGTGGATCTTCCAGTACGACAAGTCCCAGAAAACAGACCTAGTTTTCCATACCTTCAGCAGCGGCTCTGGCGCCTTTTGCTTCTTTCCCGGCAGTGGGCAATCCTTCCAATTTTTCAACAGCTGGTCTATTTCCTCGCCGCTCCTCGTACGCGGGCATTTTTGGGGTTCGGTTACACCATCGAACAGATCCTTGCGTTTCCTCCACGGGTCATCGTCGCGAAGCCACCTTCGATGTCCCATGAACATGGTTTTTGAAGACCCGGGATCTCTATCTAGCTGGCGATACGTTGTGTCATCCATGCACCTAACGCATCCAGAAAATCCATGGACCACCTGCCCCGCGAGATATCCGTAACCGAGATAGTCGTGCACCGTTGTGAGCAGTGCGGCTCTCATAGGGAAATATTCTTTCTCTGCGGTGTCCCACGTATTGGCTGGCGTTTTCCACAGCGTGTCTAGCTCCTCTTTCAGCAGCCCTAGATACAGATTGATGTCGTTCCCTGGTTGTTTTGGCCCTTCAATTAGCATACTCATGTGAATGTACTTCCTCTTCATGCACAACCAGGGGGGAAGGTTGTACATCCACACAAACACAGGCCAGGTGCTATGTGTGCTTCTCTGGCTGCCAAACGGATTGACTCCATCGGTGCTCACACCCAGCACGATATTCCTTGGATCCTTCCCAAATTCTGGGTGTTCGAAGTTCAACGCTTGCCACTGGCTCGCATCCTTTGGGTGACTCAGCATCTTGTCTTTTTTATTTATCTCCGGATCATTTGCATCATCTTCTCGCTTCTTCTCCTCCCTATCCGCGTGCCAACGCAGGAGCTTTGCTACCTTAGGGTCCACGAAATAGCGTTGCAGACGAGGAGTGATCGGAAAGTACCACACCACTTTTCGAGGAGCTTTCTTCCTCTTCTTGTATCGAGTGACGCCGCACACCGGACATATGGTAGACTCCGCGTGCTCGTCCCGATAAACGATGCAATTGTTCATGCACACATGGTATTTCACGTGCGGTAAATCCAGAGGACACACGATTTTCTTCGCCTCCTCGAAACTGGTCGGGCACTTGTTCCCCTTGGGAAGACGTTCGTGCCAGAATGACATGTTCTCGTCGAAGCATGCGTCGGTCATTTTGTGTTTTACCTTCATCTCCAGAGCCATGAGCGTTACTTTCAGGCGGGTATCCTTGGGCCAGCATCCTTCATACAATGGAGTAACCGCGTCTATCCCCAGTTGATCCAGCTTGGCTTTCTCTCGGGCGGTAGCTCTTGCGTTACCCGTCTGCTTGAGAAGCAGCTCTTGAATATGAGGATCCTGCACCCAGCCCATCGATGATCCATCATCGTCTGCTCCGCCGACATCTTCATCTTCATGATCATGCCCTTCATCTGCTCCGGCATCTTCCTCATCATCATGTCCGGCATCTTCTACATGATGACTGTGTACAGCATCACCTCGTGATCATGTCCTGGAGATTCTTCGTCTTCTCGCCCGCCCGAGCCGCGCTGGTTGTCTTGCTGCCCTTCCTCATTTCTTGCCCGGCCCCCATGGATGACTTCATAGTCATCTTCATCACCTTGCCACCGATAGCCATCCATGAAATCACGCAAGAGCGGGTGGTCCTGAACCTGCCCGGAATCCGGGTCCGCAATAAGGCTCTTCAACTTGCATCTTCAACACGGACATCTTATCTCCGTCTCATTCTTTTGAAGCATCTCGGCCTTCGCGGAGCTCAAAAACCTATTCACGATGCCTTCGGTCATCGTGCGGACCATGGTCGCCTGCGGGGTAGAGCAAAACGATATTTTAGAACCAAGAAAAAATTTGGCATGACTTTCCCTAAAAATAGGACCAAAAAGAATGCATAGTGCCAAAATTCTCGCCGAAACGGAAATGAATCAACATTCCGGCAAAATATTGGCAACTATCGCATTTCAAATACCGGTACCTGCAAACACAAACATATATGCAACACCACAAACATATGCAACACCACAAACATACATAGATCTAGCTAGGCCACAAAAAGTGCATGTGCACGTTGTTGGAGCGAGCTAGGGAGAAAAAAAGTAGATCTACAACATGAAGATAGCTTTCCCCTTATTTACCTATCAAAAAAGGTAATTCCACCACTTAATTTTGATGAATCTATGGTGCAAATGAGGTGAGGAGGAGGAGGAAGCCGGCAAGCTTGGAGAAGGAGGTGGAGGGAATGAAGTGGGGAAAGTGAGTGTGTAGGTGTGGCTGTCCAAAATATCTAGCTGGTCCCAGGTTACTAATGGCGCACCACCTGGTCGTGCGCCATTAGTACCCCAACATACTAATGGCGCACCACCTGGCCGTGCGCCATTAGTAACCCAACATACTAATGGCGCACCACCTGGCCGTGCGCCATTAGTAGTTTTGCAAAAAAGTTAAAAAATATATACATACTAATGGCGCACCGTGGCATAGTGCGCCATTACTAGTTTAAACTAGTAATGGCGCACTATGCCACGGTGCGCCATTGGTAGTTTTGCAAAAAAAGAATAAAAAAATACATTAGTGGCGCACTCTGTTGCTGGTGCGCCATTACTAGTTAGAACTACTAATGGCGCACTTAGCCTGGATGCGCCATTAGTATGTTTGGAAAAATGAAAAAAAAATTGTTACTAGTGGCGCACCTTATGCCTGGTGCGCCATTAGTGTCTTCCACACTAATGGCGCATCACCTGATGGTGCACCATTAGTATATAGTAGTGGTGCACCTCTTCTCTGGTGCGCCATCAGTGTCAATTTCATCTATAGCCCTTTTCCTAGTAGTGGAAAAAGGATCGAGTATGTGTCTAGGCATGCGCCAAGGCGGACCCAAGTAAATTCTCTCTCGGGAGTTGTTCAGGAAGAAGTGCCTGTTGTGAAGGATTACCCGGATGTATTTCCAAAGGAATTACCAGGCATGCCGCCAGATCGAGACATAGAGTTTTTGATAGAGTTGTTGCCAGGCACCGGACCAATATCGAAGAGACCATATCGGATGCTCGCAAATGATCTGGAGGAAATTAAGAAGCAGATTAAGAAGTTATTGGAGAAATGTTATATCCGACCAAGTTCATCACCGTGGGGAGCCCCAGTGCTCTTAGCTGAGAAGAAGGATGGATCTTTCAAAATGGTTGTTGATTATCGGGCATTGAATGAAGTGATGATCAAGAACAAGTACCCACTCCCGATGATCAATGATCTGTTTGACCAGTTGCAAGGAGCCAAAGTATTCTCCAAGATCGATCTTTGATCAGGATACCACTAGTTGAAGAACCGAGAACAGGATATACCTAAGATAGCTTTTACCATAAGGTACGAGCTATATGAGTACACAGTCATGTATTTTGGATTGACTAATGCCCCTGCCTATTTTATGAGTATGATGAACAAGGTGTTCATGGAGTTTCTAGATAAGTTTGTTGTGGTATTCATTGATGATATTCTGGTATACTTGAAAGATGAAGAGGAACACAAGGAACACTTGCACTTAGTTCTCGAGAAGCTCAGGGAACACCAGTTGTATGCCAAGTTTAGCAAGTGTGAGTTTTGGTTGAAGGAAGTTGGATTTCTTGGACATGTTATATCAGGAGAAGGTATAGCCATGGACCCTACCAAGGTTCAGTCTGTCACTGAGTGGTTGGCACCCACCTCAGTTGGAGAGATCCATAGTTTTCTGGGTATACGCAAGGATTTCCAAGTGTATTGTGACGCTTCTCGCTTGGGACTTGGAGGTGTACTTATGCAGGACGGAAGAGTTGTTTCATATGCCTCACGGCAGCTTCGACCTCATGAGTTGAATTATGCCACACATGATTTGGAGTTAGCAGCCATAGTGCATGCGCTCAAGACCTGGAGACATTTTCTAATTAGAAACCGTTGTGATGTGTACATGGATCACAAGAGTTTGAAGTACATTTTCACGTAGAAGGAGTTGAATCTCACGCAGAGGAGATGGTTGGAGCTCATAAAGGATTATGATATGAAGTTGCATTATCATCCAGGAAAGGCCAATGTCGTAGCAAACGCTTTGAGCCGCAAGAGTTATGCCAATACCCTCGTAAGCGGAGGATTACCGCAGGAGTTAGTAGACGATCTCAAGGAACTTCGTTTGGAGATAGTTCCAAGTCGTTTTGTTGCAGCAATGGAGGTTCAGTCTACATTATTGGGAAAGATTCGAGAAGCTAAAAAGGATGATAAGGAAATTGTTGAGATAAAGGAGAAGGTGAGCAAAGGAAAAGCTAAAGGTTTTCGTGAGGATGAGCACGAAACCTTATGGTTTGAGGATCGTGTCTATGTGCCCAATAATGCGGAGATCAGGAAGTTAATACTTCAGGAGGCCCATGACTCACCATACTCGATTCACCCCGAAAACACCAAGATGTATTTGGATTTGAAGGAACGTTTCTAGTGGACAGGTATGAAGAAGGATATTGCTGAGTATGTAGCAGTATGCGATATATGTCAGAGAGTAAAGGCAGGACATCAGAAGCCAGCCGGATTATTACATCCTATGCCGACACCCGAATGGAAGTGGGACAAGCTTGGCATGGATTTCATCACCGGATTACCCAGGACCCGATCGGGATATGACTCAATCTGGGTAGTAGTTGATCGCTTGACCAAAGTGGCTCACTTTATCCCGGTGAAAACCACATATACAAGCGTGAAGTTGGCCAAGATATATATATGACCAGGATCGTATGTCTGCATGGAGTTTTGAGGACCATCGTATCAGATAGAGGGACACAGTTTACCTTGAAGTTTTGGAATCATATGCACCAGACTATGGGTACTAGGCTAGAGTTCGGTACATCCTTTCATCCGGAGATAGAGGGACAGACCGAGAGAGTCAATCAGATTCTGGAGGACATGTTGCGAGCTTGTGCGCTAGATTATGGATCTAGTTGTGATGATAATTTTCCCTACGCAGAGTTCTCATACAACAACATTTATTAGGCTAGTTTGAAGATGGCCCCTTTTGAAGCTTTGTATGGAAGAAGGTGCGGGACACCGTTGATGTGGGATGAAGTTGGAGACCGTCAGTTGTTTGGACCAGATTTGGTCAAAGAGTCTGAAGAGAAGGTTAAGTTGATTCGAGATAGATTGAAGGTAGCTTAGTCCAGGCAGAAGAGTTATGCCGATACTAAACGCAAGGAGGTAGTCTATGAAATTGGAGACCGAGCATATCATCGTGTGTCACCACTCTGAGGAGTTAAATGATTTGGAGTTAAAGGAAAGTTAGCCCCGAGATTTGTAGGACCATACCGAGTTCTGGAACGTATGGGAGAAGTTGCCTACAAGTTGGAGTTACCCGAAGGATTTTTAGGAGTTCATGATGTGTTTCACGTTTCCTAGTTGAAGAAGTGCCATGCTGAGATGGCCGATATTCCTCTGAGAGATACAGTGCCCCTGGAAGCAATTCACTTGGAGAGTGATCTGACCTACGGGGAGAAACCCATCAAGATTCTCGAGTTTGCCAGCCGAGTTACACGCAGCAAGGTTATCAAGTTTTGTAAAGTTCAGTGGAGCCACCATACCGAGGATGAAGCCACCTGGGAAAGAGAAGAAGACCTACAGAAAGACCACCCACGCCTATTTTCTAGCCAACCCAAATCTCGAGGGCGAGATTCATCTTAAGGGGGTAGGTTTGTAACATCCCAATTTTCAATTTGGATGTTATACATAGGTCATCATATGCATATTATATTTTATTTGCATTTTGGTTGTGATCCTAGAAATCTTAAGCAACTCGAGGACCCAAGGAGAGAGTTGGAGGTTTCACATATTTTCATATTTGAATTTTTTTTCAAATTTGAACAGGGGATCAATTTGGTTTTAATATTTTTCTCTCCAATTATTTCCAATATTAAAAATAAAAGAGAGAAATATGACTTCTTAAAAAGAGAGGAATATTGGAGAAGAAATGTTAAAATCAAATTTATATTTTATCTGGACTAGCAAATATGCCCGTGCGTTGCAACGAGAGACCAAAAAATATGGCTCACCAAATAAGTATGACTCAATATCCTGATGTATGAGAATACTCTATTTTAACATAGTGGCTCACCATGTTGCCATTTATTTATTTTTCTCACCCTAGCTGATGATGGTCACGATGTCCATGTGATCACAATGCATTCCGCGGTAAATCTCAAGGCTATGAATTTGCCAGTGCATGCCACACTTATCATTATGTTGTGCAAGGGAACGTTTAAAACTTTAAAAACAAATCTCATTAACCACGAACTACTCCCAACACCAAGATATATAAAGATTTCCGAAAAACTAATCAAATCCTAGACATAAAATACTTTTGAATCAGTGAACAATTTTTCGAATCGAAAATTTTGTTTTGAAACTTTTGATTTTCTCAAAAAAAAATCATGAACATTAGTTTTGTTTACAATTTTTTAAATGTATGAACCGGTTTCGAATTCATTAACATTTTTTTGACTCAACAAACTTTTAAAAAAAAATGGGGAACAAATTTTTATTTTTATTTTTGCGAATGGACATTTTTTTAGATTCCCGAATATGTTTTGAATACATGATCATTTTTTCAAAATCATGAACATGATTTTATTTCCCGACCATTTTTTCCAAATTGTGATTTTTTTTATAATTTTGTGAACAGTTTTGCAAAAACACCAACATTTTTTGAATCTGCAAAAATTTTATGATTTTCTAAACATTTTTGAATTCACATATATTTTTATGATTTCTCAAACATTTTTTTTAAACTCGCAACTTTTAGAATGTTAAAATCCCGGATTAGTTTAAATAAGAAATAAGAAAGAAAACAAAATGAGAAAATAAAAGACAACAATGAAAAAAGAAAAAAATAGGGGAGTAAAGCCCTGCACATGGGCCGGCCCATGAACGCATACATGGGTAGGACATGCGTGAGAGAAGAAAAATAAAAATTGTGGAAGCTGGGATTCAAACCCTGGGGAGCGATCAGCCAACCACTCTACTGCTCATCGTTCTGTGACTTATTCTCGTCGCGGCGCTATATGACCACAAAGGAGGCAGTAATTTTTGGTCCAAAAACTTGAATCGCTTTCCCACTTATCGGTGGCATTGGTGGGTAATTTTTACCAACTTAGAGAGTAATTTTAATGACGGACGACCAGAAGCGATAGTCGCTTTATTAGTAGGTAAAGATTTTATTTGCTATAGTCGCTTTATTAGTAGGTAAAGATTTTATTTGCTATGTTATTTGAGTTAGAAAAATATGCATTTTTGAAAATTGCATTTTAGGCTAGAAAAATGTTCACTTTGTTCTAAATAATAGGTTTAGATGGTGAAATTTGTTTCAAGTATTTTTTTTAGAATTTTTCTATATTTTATTACGTTTCTTTCTTCGGGCGAAATTTTATTTAAAGAAAAGTTCGCTGCCACACTGGGCCGAAGGCCCAACCGAGCAGGCCGGCCTACGTCACCCGCCGCCTCCCTCTCCGACTCGGGACAGGAGTCCCGAGCTTCACCGCTGCCGCCGCCGTGTGCGACTCGGACACGAGCCGCCGCCGCCCCTCCTGCAAGGCACCGCCCCCCCCCTTTATATACAGCCCTCCACCCCGTCGCCTCCTCCCCCACCTTGTCCCGCAGCCGCCACCGCCCGCTCGCCTCCGCAGCCGCTGTCGCCTACCTCCCATCGCTGCTGCGTGCCACCACCGCCCACGCGTCGCCGTCCCGCATCGCCGCCGCCGCTTTGCCTCGCTGCCTCACCGGAGTTCCGCCGCCACCGCTGACCGCCATTGTCGTGAACCGGTATAAAAACCGTCCCGGTTCGCCGATTCGTTTTCAGTTTTTTCGGTTCTTCGGTTTAGATCGGTTTATTTTTAGGGTTAGGGTTTTCTCGGTTTTTACGTTCGGATCTAATTTGCGGACGTTCGTCCATTAATCCATAATAGAGAACAACGTTCGTTCGTTTGGTTCTGTTAGCGAACATTCGTTCGATAGGTTTTTATTTTTATTTTATTTTCAGCCAGGGACCTATCCGTGAATACTTTTCTCACAGATTAATCCCTGATCTTCAAACCCTCACAACTTTTTGTTCGTTCGTCCAAATCCAGTGAAACCAACGCCAAAATCTTTGTCTTGTTCCCCTCTTTCCAGATAATCAACTTGAACATGATTTTTGACTAATTAAAATTTGGTTCCAAGCAGATTTGAATTTGAACTTCTTTTGATCGTAGTTTGAGTTTCGTTGCTCCGATTTGGTTGTTTCTTTTTGCAAATCGAAGCTCTCCAGTTGAACTTTCAGTTTGGAGCTTTTCATTTGAGTTTTACCCTTGCATCTTATGCTTGAGTGCTTATGTATGGTATTGTCTGTTCATGAAGACTTTCCGGAGTGCGATGCATGCTACTACGAGTCACTAGGGTTTTCAGATCGTCAGCCAGGCAAGTAACACTTTGATCATATCCCTTATTACCCAGTTTTTGATGCATTAGTCTCAATCCTCAAACATTGCATGACTAGGATCTTTTAACATGTGGGTATTGGGAAGTAGTTGTTGAGGTAGTACCTATTGCCCTTTTATTTAAACCTTGGGAGTTACTACGTTACGCTTATTATAATTTGCTATGCTATGCTCGTAGACGTGGTTTGGTTTGAGTGATTCATGACAGTTGTGAGTATTATTATGAACTAAGGGTTTACTTAAGGTGGTAAGTTAACACACATCTGGGTGGAATGGTTTGTGAGCACCTGGGGAAATCCAGTGTTGTCCAAGGAGAATCCCGGGGTATCCGTGTGATTTTTCCTATGGTTCGCCACCTAGGCTCAAAGGGATCATTATGTTATTCATGCTGGAAACTTCCATGTGCAGCCACAAGCCATTATAGGCTCTAGCATAGTTGAGTAAGTTGTGGGAATCCTTTCCATGATGGGCTAGCAGATGTAGGGGATTGTAGGTGTACCGGCCTATCTATCGGTTAAGGTGACCTCTTCGGAAAGATTGTGTCTCGGTGCTCCGTTTTGCAAACATCATGCTGTGCAAGAAATTGAGTCTTGTGGGGAAAAGTGCGCAAACCTCTGCAGAGTGTATAAACTAATCATGGTTAGCCGTGTCCCCGGTTATGGACATCTTGAGTATCTGGTGCTTGAATTTCTATGTTGATCTCATCACTTTACTTAATTTAACTTGTTGGGTTAATGATTATTAATTTGGGATTGAGATGGGGTTACCATTCTCAATGTTTTCAACAAACTTTATAGTTAAATAAAATCTATTCCTTTGTTGTAGGGAAAAAATAGCTTTATGCAAATGATAACCATAGAGCCTCCACCAGCCATATATGCATATAGTTATAGCTGTTACATGATCATTGCTCTATACTGTTATCTTTCCAGCATATTCCATGTGCTGACCTACACAGGCTGCAACGTATTATGTTGCAGAGTTTTCACCCGAAGAGTAAGGTGCGCTAGGTCGTTGTCATGCACTCAGCTATGCCGTTGGAGTTGATGGACTCATTTACCTTCGAAGCTTCCGTTGTTATCTTATTTAGATGGCCTTCAGCCATATTATTGTAATAAGTTCTCTTTTGAGACATACGATGTAATAAGTGTGTGATTGAACTCTGTTATAAATCCTCGAGTACTGTGTGTGTCAGCATTACCGATCCAAGGATGACACTTATACACAGAGATTCTGACCGTTTGAGGTCGGATCACTACAGTACTGCTCCATGGTATGCTGATTATGCTAATTACATTGTTGCTAAATTTATACCACCTAGTTTCACATACCAGCGAAAGAAAAAGTTTTTCTATGATTTAATACACTACTTCTGGGATGACCCACACCTTTATAAAGAAGGAGTAGATAGTGTTATTAGACGTTGTGTACCTAAGCATGAACAGGAACATATCCTACGCAAGTGTCACTCCAAGGCTTATGGAGGAAACCACGCGGGAGATAGAACTGCACATAAGGTATTGCAATCCGGTTTTTATTGGCCTACTCTTTTCAAAGATGCCTGTAAGTTTGTCTTCTTTTGCGGTGAATGTCAAAGAATTAGTAATATTAGTAGATGTCAAGAAATGCCTATGAACTATTCACTTGTTATTGAACCATTTGATGCTTGGGGCTTTGATTATATGGGACCGTTTCCTTCCTCTAATGGCTATACACATATTTTAGTTGTTGTTGATTACGTTACTAAGTGGGTAGAAGCTATTCCAACTAGTAGTGTTCATCTCTATTAAGATTCTTAAAGAAGTTATTTTTCCGAGGTTTGGATTCCCTAGATACTTAATGACTGATGGTGGTTCACATTTGATTCATGGTGATTTTCGTAAAATGCTTGCTAAGTATGATGTTGATACCTCTTTTAGCAATGCGTTGGTTTTCCCCGAAGAGGAAGGGATGATGCAGCAAAGTAGCGTAATTATTTCCCTCAGTTTTTGAGAACCAAGGTATGAATCCAGTAGGAGGCTACGCGCGAGTCCCTCGTACCTGCTCAAAACAAATAAATCCTCGCAACCAATGCAGATAGGGGTTGTCAATCCCTATAGGGCCGCTTACGAGAGTGAGATCTGATAGATATGATAAGATAATATTTTTGGTATTTTTATGATAAAGATGCAAAGTAAAATAAAGGCAAAGTAATAGCAAAGTAAATAACTAAGTAGTAGGAGATTAATCTGATAAAGATAGACCCAGGGGGCATAGGTGTCACTAGTGGCTTCTCTCGAGAGCATAAGTATTCTACGGTGGGTGAACAAATTACTGTTGAGCAATTGACAGAATTGAGCATAGTTATGAGAATATCTAGGTATGATCATGTACATAGGCATCACGTCCGAGACAAGTAGACCGACTCCTGTCTGCATCTACTACTATTACTCCACTCATCGACCGCTATCCAGCATGCATCTAGAGAATTAAGTTAAAAACAGAGTAACGCCTTAAGCAAGATGACATGATGTAGAGGGATAGACTCATGCAATATGAAGAAAACCCCATCTTGTTATACTTGATGGAAACAATACAATACGTGCCTTGCTGCCCTTACTGTCACCGGGAAAGGACACCGCAAGATTGAACCCAAAGCTAAGCACTTCTCCCATTGCAAGAAAAGTCAATCTAGTAGGCCAAACCAAACTGATAATTCGAAGATACTTGCAAAGATAACCAATCATACATAAAAGAATTCAGAGAAGATTCAAATATTATTCATAGATAGACTTGATCATAAACCCACAATTCATCGGTCTCAACAAACACACCGCAAAAAGAAGATTACATCGAATAGATCTCCACAAGAGAGGGGGAGAACATTGTATTGAGATCCAAAAAGAGAGAATAAGCCATCAAGCTACTAACTATGGACCCGTAGGTCTGAAGTAAACGACTCACACTTCATCGGAGAGGCTATGGTGTTGATGTAGAAGCCCTCCGTGATCGATGCCCCCTCCGGCGGAGCTCCAGAACAGGCCCCAAGATGGGATCTCATGGATACAGAAAGTTACGGCGGTGGAATTAGGATTTTGGCTCCTTATCTGATCATTTGGGGGTACGTGGGTATATATAGGAGGAAGAAGTACGTCGGTGGAGCAACAGGGGGCCCATGAGGGTGGAGGGCGCGCCTAGGGGGGGGGGGGGTAGGCGCGCCCCCTACCTCGTGGCCTCCTGTTAGTTGGCTTGACGTAGGGTCCAAGTCTCCTGAGTTGTATTCGGTGAGAAAATCACGTTCCCGAAGGTTTCATTCCATTTGGACTCCATTTGATATTCAAAACCCTAAAACAGGAAAAAAAACAACAATTCTGGGCTGGGCCTCCCGTTAATAGGTTAGTCCCAAAAATAATATAAAAGTGGATAATAAAGCCCAGTAATGTCCAAAACAGTAGATAATATAGCATGGAGCAATCAAAAATTATAGATACATTGGAGACGTATCAAGCATCCCCAAGCTTAATTCTTGCTCGTCCTCGAGTAGGTAAATGATAAAAACAGAATTTTTGATGCGGAGTGCTACTTGGCATAATTTTAATATAATTCTTCTTAATTGTGGTATGAATATTCAGATCCGAAAGATTCAAGACAAAAGTGCATATTGACATAAAAATGATAATACTTCAAGCATACTAACTAAGAAATTATGTCTTCTCAAAATAACATGGCCAAAGAAAGTTCATCCCTACAAAATCATATGGTTTAGTCATGTTTCATTTTCGTCACACAAGAATGCTATCATCATGCACAACCCTGATGACAAGCCAAGCAATTGTTTCATACTTTAGTAATCTCAAACATATAAACTTTCATGCAATATATGAGCGCGAGCCATGGACATAGCACTATAGGTGGAATAGAGTATAATGAGGGGGGTTATGTGGAGAAGACAAAAAGGAGGAAGTCTCACTTCAACGAGGCTAATCAATGGGCTATGGAGACGCCCACCGATTGATGTTAATGCAAGGAGTAGGGATTTCCATGCAACGGATGCACTAGAGCTATAAATGTATGAAAGCTCAACAAAAGAAACTAGTGGGTGTGCATCCAACTTGCTTGCTCACGAAGACCTAGGGCACTTGAGGAGGCCCATTGTTGGAATATACAAGCCAAGTTATATAATGAAAAATTCCCACTAGTATATGAAAGTGATAACATGAGAGACTCTCTACTATGAAGATCATGGTGCTACTTTGAAGCACAAGTGTGGCAAAGGATAGTAACATTGTCCCTTCTCTCTTTTTCTCTCTTTTTCTTTTTTTTGGCCTTTTCTTTTTTTATGGCCTTTCTCTTTTTTTTGGGCCTTCTCTTTTTTATGGCCTTTCCTCTTTTTTTATATTCCCCACTTGGGATAATGCTCTAGAAAATGATGATCATCACACTTCTATTTATTTACAACTCAATGATTACAACTCGATACTAGAACAAAGATGACTCTATATGAATGCCTCTGGCGGTGTACCGGGATATGCAATGAACCAAGAGTGACATGTATGAAAGAATTATGAATGGTGGCTTTGGCACAAATACTATGTCAACTACATGATCATGCTAAGCAATATGACAATGATGAATGTGTCATGATGAATGGAATGATGGAAAGTTGCATGGCAATATATCTCTGAATGGCTATGGAAATGCCATAATAGGTAGGTATGGTGGCTGTTTTGAGGAAGATATAAGGAGGTTTATGTGTGAAAGAGAGTATCATATCACGGGGTTTGGATGCACCGGCGAAGTTTGCGCCAACTCTCAATGTGAGAAAGGGCAATGCACGGTACCGAAGAGGCTAGCAAGGATGGAAGGGTGAGAGTGCGTATAATCCATCGACTCAACATTAGTCATAAAGAACTCACATACTTATTGCAAAAATATACAAGTCATCAAAAACCTCGGTACTACACTCATGCTCCTAGGGGGATAGATTGGTAGGAAAAGACCATCGCTCGTCCCCGACCGCCACTCATAAGGAAGACAATCAAATAACACCTCATGTTTCAAATTTGTTGCATAACGTTTACCATACGTGCATGCTACAGGACTTGTAAACCTCAACACAAGTATTTCTCAATTTCACAACTACTCAACTAGCACGACTTTGATATTATTACCTCCATGTCTCAAAACAATCATCAAGCATCAAACTTCTCTTAGTATTCAACAGACTCATAGGAAAGTTTTATTATTAATCTTGCATACCAAGCATATTAGGATTTTAAGCAAATTACCATGTTATTAAGACTCTCAAAATAATCTAAGTGAAGCATGAGAGATCAATAGTTTCTATAAAACAAATCCACACCGTGCTCTAAAAGATATAAGTGAAGCACTAGAGCAAAATTATATAACTCAAAATATATAAGCGAAGCACATAGAGTATTCTAACAAATTCCCTATCATGTATGGCTCTCTCAAAAGATGTGTACATCAAGGATGATTGTGATAAACTAATAAGCAAAGACTCAAATCATACAAGACGCTCCAAGTAAAACACATATCATGTGGTAAATAAAAATATAGCTCCAACTAAAGTTACCGATAGAAGTAGATGAAAGAGGGGATGCCTTCCGGGGAATCCCCAAGCTTTGGCTTTTAGGTGTCCTTAGATTATCTTGGGGGTGCCATGGGTATCCCCAAGCTTAGGCTCTTGCCACTCCTTGTTCCATAATCCATCAAATCTTGCCACTCCTAGTAGAGTTATCAGGAGGGGGGAGAGGGCAAAAGGAAAAAATGAATGGCGTTTTTTTGGAATTGCAGAGGGGCGGGTAAAAAAGGGATGACTACCTGCTTTTCTGATATTATTAGAGATCACTCCCTAGATTTCATTGGTCTCCAAGAAACGAAGAAAACTAACTTTACCCCCAAATATTTGAGAAGGATAGACCCCTTTGAGAGATTTAACTAGAACTGGGTACCCTCTGTTGGCAAATCAGGTGGTATCCTATGTGGCATCAAAAAAGAAACCTTAGATGTTGTTTCCTAGACAAGGGGAAAATACCTCATTCAAGCAAATATTTTTGATGTTAAAAACAAGTGCACGTGGTCCATCATAGTTGTGTATGGAGCCCCGCAGGAGAATGATAAGGAAGAATTCCTTGAAGAACTAAGTGGGTGTTGCTCATAGATTAGACTACCTTACATTGTGGGAGGTGATTTCAACATTCTAAGAGAAAGTGGTGAGAAGAACAAGCACCTGACTCGCTCTCGCTATGTGGGTAAGTTCAATGATGTTATCCACTCCTTAAATTTGCGAGAAATAGATATGGGGGAGGTAAATATACCTGGACGAACAGCCAAAAGCATCCTACGTTAGAGAAGCTGGATAGAATTTTGATGAGCTATGATTGGGAAGATATTTTTCCCCTTGTTTCAGTTCGCAAGTTGGTAAGGGATGTGTCTGATCACAGCCTGCTGCTTCTGTTCGCGAGTCCTGTAAAAAACAGTCCCCTTCATAATCATGAATTTCTCTTCGAACTTAGCTGGTTGAAAAACAAGGATTTCTATATTAAAGCCAAAAACATTTGGGAGCAGCCGGTTAATGCTAGCGATCCAATAGATATCCTCAATATCAAACTGAAACGTATTAAGAAATATTTTAAAGGTTGGGGTTCTCACTCTTTTGGTCATGCCAGAAAGAGGAAAAAAGAAATAAAAAAGGAATTAGAGGAGATGGAGAAGTTAGAAGAAGTTGAGCCTCTAACACCTGAGTTGTATGAAAAAAGAACCAACCCATGTGCTGAGTTGAATAATATCCTTGCGGATGAAGAACTCTTTTGGCTTCAACATTTGAATGAACGTTGGTTGCTAAAAGGAGACCAAAACACGGCTTTTTACCATCAGTTTGCGAATGGTAAAAAGAGAAAAAAACACCATACATTCCCTGACCAATGGAAATGTGGTGATTGAGGGCACAAAAGTTCTCCTAACTCATGCTACCTCTTATTATAAAGAGTTGTTTGGGCCGGCCAGAGGAAACATATTCTATCTATCACCTGATACCTGGGCTGAGGGGGAAAAGCTTACTAGGGATGATAACACCCTACTCACTAGTGAGTTTACGGAGGAGGAAGTTAAAAAAAGCTTTGTTTAGTATGGAGAGTAACAGAGCCCCTGGACCGGATAACATCCCAGTTGAGTTTTACAAACACTGCTGGGATTTTGTTAAGGGAGATATAATGCGTCTTTTCAAAGCTTTCCATGACAACACTTTAGACATTGCATGCCTAAACTATGGTGTGATCACTTTGATTCCTAAAATGAATGGGGCCAAAAAAATCCAACAATACCGCCCCATATGCTTGCTTCGATGCCCCTATAAACTCATCACCAAGGTACTGGATAACAGGGTCGCTGTTTATGCGGATAAGCTAATCAGTCGACATCAAAACGCTTTCATTAAGCATAGAAACATAACGGATGGGATCCTTACACTTCATGAGGTGTTGCATCATGCTCATGTCAAGAAAAAAATTGGGGTGGTCTTAAAGTTAGACTTTGAAAAGGCCTACGACAAGATAAATTGGGATTTCCTCCTTGAGTGCCATCGGAACCGTGGTTTTTGGGCCAACCTGGTGCGGATGGATTAAAAAAATCTTACATGATGGCACTGTAAGCATCAAACTAAACAATGAGGTTGGACCCTATTTCCAAAGCTATAAAGGGGTTCGTCAAGGTGACCCCCACTCCCCGTTTCTTTTCAATCTAGCTATTGAGACCCTTTCGAAGATGATTCGTAATGCTCAAAAGGAAAAGCTCTTAACTGGGCTTGCTCCTGACCTAATTGAAGGGGCAGTACCTATACTTCAATATGCAGATGACACGGTCATTTGTTTTGAACATGATAAGGATGCTGCTGTAAACCTGAAACTTCTTTTATATATGTTCGAACTTATGTCTGGATTAAAGATCAACTTCCTTAAAAGTGAGGTGCTCTGTGTCGGGGGGGGGGGGGATGAGGACACACTAGCGTTTTATGTGGATCTATTCAACTGTAAAATTGGACTTTTTCCTATGAAATATCTGGGAGTGCCAGTTAGCTTCTCTACACTGTGTGTCCTTGAATGGGATTTCATGGACAAATGATTCCTTAAGTGCTGTGAGGCCTGGATTGGTAATGCAGCTTCCTCTGGAGGGAGGCTTATTCTGCTTAACTCCTCTCTCACGAGCATTGTATATTACTATATGGCTATGTTTCTTCTTCCGAAGACGGTGATAGTAAAACTAGACAAACACCGTAAGCGATTCTTTTGGCAAGAAAATGAAGGACGAAAACGGTACCATTTGGTTAGATGGTCCAGAATATGCAGATCGAAAAGTAAAGGGGGCCTGGGGGTAAAAGATTTGCATAAACAAAATGTTAGCCTCCTCACTAAGTGGTGGTGGAAATTAGAGAATCACCAGGGGTTGTGGCAGGAGGTTATATGGGCCAAGTATTTCAAAAGAGACACGGTCGCCTCTATGAAAAGTAAATTTGGTGATTCCCCTATATGGAAAGCCATTATGAAAGTTAAAGAGAATTACTTTGCAGGGAGGAAAGTGATCCTTAATTCAGGCAACCTGGCCAGATTATGGGTTGATCCTGTGGATAATGAGCCCCCTTTACGTGATAAATTTCCTATGTTATACAATATATGCAATTATCAAGAAATCACAGTTTCAGATTTTAGAAAAGGGGTTGATGGAGACTTTTTTAGAAGGAGACTTCACACGCCTCTAGTGGAGCAATGGAGAGAACTGGGGATGGTGGTGGACTCTTGGCCTCAATCAGATGTGCCAGATGAGGTTACCTGGGCTTTGGGGAAGAAGAAGAAATTCACAACCAAATCTGTCTATGAATACCTAAAAAAAACATGAGGGGTGTGATTACAAATGGATATGGGCATCCAAGATACCCTTAAAAATCCAAATCTTCCTTTGGCAACTTTTTCAAGATCGTTTGGGGGTACGTGGGTATATATAGGAGGAAGAAGTACGTCGGTGGAGCAACAGGGGGCCCACGAGGGTGGAGGGCGCACCTGGGGGGGCAGGCGCGCCCCGCTACCTCGTGGCCTCCTGTTAGTTGGCTTGACGTAGGGTCCAAGTCTCTTGAGTTGTATTCGGTGAGAAAATCACGTTCCCGAAGGTTTCATTCCGTTTGGACTCCGTTTGATATTCGAAACCCTAAAACAGGCAAAAAAACAGCAATTCTGGGCTGGGCCTCCGGTTAATAGGTTAGTCCCAAAAATAATATAAAAGTGGATAATAAAGCCCAATAATGTCCAAAACAGTAGATAATATAGCATGGAGCAATCAAAAATTATAGATACATTGGAGACGTATCAGATGTTAATCATACAATTGCATCTCCATACCACCCACAGTCTAGTGGTCAAGTAGAACTGAGTAATAGAGAGATTAAATTAATTTTGCAAAAGACTGTTAATAGATCTAGAAAGAATTGGTCCAAGAAACTTGATGATGCATTATGGGCCTATAGAACTGTATATAAAAATCCTATGAGTATGTCTCCGTATAAAATGGTTTATGGAAAATCATGTCACTTACCTATCGAACTAGAACATAAGGCATATTGGGCCATTAAAGAGCACAATTATGATTTCAAACTTGCCGGTGAGAAGAGACTATTTGACATTATCTCACTTGATGAGTGGAGAACCCAGGCCTATGAGAATGCCAAACTGTTTAAAGAAAAGATTAAAAGATGGCATGACAAAAGGATACAAAAGCATGAGTTTAATGTAGGTGATTATGTTCTGTTATACAACTCTCGTTTAAGATTTTTTGCAGGAAAACTCCTCTCTAAATGGAAAGGTCCCTACGTTATCGAGGAGGTCTATCGTTCCGGTGCCATAAAAATCAACAACTTCGAAGGCACGAATCCGAAGGTGGTGAACGGTCAAAGAATCAAACATTATATCTCAGGTAATCCCATAAATGTTGAAACCAATGTTATTGACACTGTAACCCTGGAGGAGTACATAAGGGACACTTTCCATAACGTTTCAGACTCCGAAAAGGAATAGGTATGTGGTACAGTAAGTAAACCGACTCCGAAACAATTCCAATAATAAATTTTCTCTGTTTTGGAATATTTCAGAAAATAGGAAAATAAGAAGCAGTCCGGAAATGACACAAGGCATCCACGAGGGTGGAGGGCGCGCCCTACCCCCCCTAGGCACGCCCCCTGCCTCGTGGGCACCTCGTGTGCCCTCCGGACTCTGTTTTCATGCATGATACTTAGAAGGGAGGATGCCAAGGGAGCCATGATGGAGGAGGATGAAGGAGATTCGCTTGAGGAACAACCTCCGGCTTTGGAGAGGGGTACTTTGGTGGGCATCTCCACTATTCGGAATCCCCATCAAGCAATAGAAGCTACAAACAATCATGAAGGCCAAGAGGTTCGAGAAGGGCTTCCCCCTAGGAGGCCCTTACATAGGTTACATCGGAACAACTTTCATAATTTGGTTCATAATTACGGAGTAGAGAACACCCCTCATACACATATACCCTCATTTGGGACATATCCCGTCCAAGTGAAAGCAATGCAGGGAAGAGTTCTTGGGGGGCTGAAAATAAGCATCTTATGGAGGAAATTTAGAAGAATGCAAATATGCTCCAACCTGTGCTCCAAGCACTGCAAGTTCTGAAGGGTGCATTATTGAAGCTGACTACATCATCAACAATTCCATCATCACCACCTCTGAAGAAAGAGACATAAATACATGGGTATGGGCACTCCCCTTGGAAACTACCAAGCTTGGGGGAGGTGCCCCGGTATCGTATCACCATCACACTTCTATCTTTACCGTTTTTCTTAGTTCGATCCTTTTGGTTATATCTTGATCTAGTAGAATAAAGTTTAGTATGATCTGGCTTTGAGTTTTGTGTTGATCCTTATCTATGTAATCAAGTCCGTGAGCTATATATAATAAAGATTACTCTTGAGTAAAGGGCTTGTTTATCTTGCTAAGATCTTGAGGGAATAAAAAAAAGGGAGAAAGAATAAAAAGAAGTAAAAGATCATATTGATCTTATGGAGAGTAATGACTTCACATATAAAGAGTATGATGAATAAAAGTTGTTGAGAGTTGACAAACATAGTTTTGGTCATCGTTGCAATTAATAGGAAGTAATAAAGAAAGAGAGATTTTCACATATAAATATACTATCTTGGACATCTTTTATGATTGTGAGCACTCATTAAAGTATGACATGCTAAAAAGTTGATGTTGGACAAGGAAGACAACGTAATGGGTTATGTTTTCTTATATCTGAAATAAATTATATTGTCATGGATCATCCAACATGTTGAGCTTGCCTTTCCCCCTTATGCTAGACAAATTCTTTACACCAAGTAGAGATACTACTTGTGCTTACAAATATCCTTAAACCCAGTTTCGCCATGAGAGTCCACCATATCTACCAATGGATTGAATAAGATCCTTCAAGTAAGTTGTCATTGTTGCAAGCAATAAAAATTGCTCTATAAATATGTATGATCTATTAGTGTGGAGAAAATAAGCTTTATACGAGCTTGTGATATGGAAGAAATAAAAGCGACGGACTGCATAATAAAGGTCCCTATCACAGGTGGCAATATAAAGTGACGTTCTTTTGCATTAAGATTTTGTGCATCCAACCATAAAAGCACATGACAACCTCTGCTTCCCTATGCGAAGGGCCTATCTTTTATTTTTGTCTTATACCTTATAGAAGAGTCATGGTGATCTTCACCTTTCCTTTTTACACTTTATCCTTTGGCAAGCACTATGTGTTGGAAAGATCCTGATATATATATATCCAATTGGATGTGGGTTTTCATAAAGCATTATTATTAACGTTACCCTTGAGGCAAAAGGTTGGGAGGCCAAACTATAAGCCCCTATATTTCTCTGTGTCCGATTAAAACTTCATACCCATAAGTATTGCCTGAGTGTTAGCAATTGTGAAAGACTGAATGATAGTTGAGTATGTGGACTTGCTGAAAAGATCTTATATTGACTCTTTCGGGTGTTATGATAAATTGCAATTTCTTCAATGATTGAGATTATAGTTTGCTAGTTTTTCAATGAAGTTTCCGATTCATACTTTACATTGTGAATAGATTATTACTCCCTCATGTCCGTATTTTATTTTATTGACACCTCTATCTCTAAACATGTGGACATATTTTTCGACATCGGCTTTCGCTTGAGGACAAGCGAGGTCTAAGCTTGGGGGAGTTGATACGTCCATTTTGCATCATGCTTTCACATCGATATTTATTGCATTATGGGATATTATTACACATTATATCACAATACTTATGCCTTTTCTCTCTTATTTTACAAGGTTTACATGAAGAGGGAGAATGTCGGCAGCTGGAATTCTGGGTTGGAAAAGGAGCAAATATTAGAGACCTATTCTGCACAACTCCAAAAGTCCTGAAACTCCACGAGAGTCAGTTTTGGAATATAAAAAAATATTGGGCGAAGGAAGCACCAGAGGGGGGCCACCCACCGTCCACGAGGGTGGGGGCGCGCCCCCTGCCTCGTGGGCCACCTGGAAGCCCCCCGATGCCCATCTTCTGGTATAAGGTGTCTTTTGCCCTAGAAACAATCATAAGGAAGCTTTCTGGATGAAGCACCGCCGTCTCGAGGCGGAACCTTGGCAGAACCAATCTAGGGCTCCAGTGGAGCTGTTCTGCCGGGGAAACATCCCTCCGGGAGGGGGAAATCGCACCATCATCATCACCATCAATCCTCTCATCGGGAGGGGGTCAATCTCCATCAACATCTTCACCAGCACCATCTTGTCTCAAACCCTAGTTCATCTCTTGTATCCGATCTTTGTCTCAAAACCTTAGATTGGTACCTGTGGGTTGCTAGTAGTGTTGATTACTCCTTGTAGTTGATGCTAGTTGGTTTATTCGGTGGAAGATTATATGTTCAGATCCTTTATGCACATTAATACCCCTCTGATTATGAACATGGATATGATTTCTGAGTAGTTACATTTGTTCCTGAGGACATGGGAGAAGTCTTGTTATAAGTAGTCATGTGAATTTGGTATTCGTTCGATATTTTGATGAGATGTATGTTGTCTTTCCTCTAGTGGTGTTATGTGAATGTCGACTACATGACACTTCACCATTGTTTGGGCCTAGGGGAAGGCATTGGGAAGTAATAAGTAGATGATGGGTTGCTAGAGTGACAGAAGCTTAAACCCTAGTTTATGCGTTGCTTCGTAAGGGGCTGATTTGGATCCATATGTTTCATGCTATGGTTAGGTTTACCTTAATTCTTCTTTCGTAGTTGCGAATGCGTGTGAGTGGGGTTAATCATAAGTGGGATGCTTGTCCAAGGAAGGGTAGTACCCAAGCACCGGTCCACCCACATATCAAATTATCAAAGTAACGAACGCGAATCATATGAGCATGATGAAAACTACCTTGATGATAATTCCCATGTGTCCTTGGGAGCGCTTTCCTTTATATAAGAGTTTGTCCAGGCTTGTCCTTTGCTACAAAAAGGATTGTGCCACCTTGCTGCACCTTTTTTACTTTTGTTACTTGTTACCCGTTACGAATTACCTTATCACAAAACTATATGTTACCGATAATTTCAGTGCTTGCAAAGAATACCTTACTGAAAACTGCTTGTCATTTCCTGCTGCTCCTCGTTGGGTTCGACGCTCTTACTTATCGAAAGCACTATGATAGATCCCCTATACTTGTGGGTCATCAACAGATAAATCTACACACGCTTTGACTTGGTGGGTTTGAGCTGTGAGTGGGAAATTAATTTTTTGCATGTAATAAGAAGGCATTTTCGTACGTGCGACCATGTAGCTAGTGAATCCCACCTGTCAGGGGAAGGAAGCATTTTTTTGCATAATAAGGAGGCACTTCCTTGCATGCGATGATGTAGCAGTGGGTCCCAGCTATTAGGGGGAAGAATCATTTGTTGCACGTAGCAAGGAGGCGCTTCCTTACGTGCGAGGATGTAGATGGTGGGCCCCAACTGTCAGCCTCTCCATGTACAGTCCTCTTATGATGGATGTCATTCTTCGACCATGTTGACCAGGCCACGCCAATAGCACCAGGGCAGTGGATAACAGCGAGGCCTATGAAGGGAATGATCCGAAGCCGGAGAAGACGCAATAGTGGATGCCCATAAGGAGGGGAGTACGAGGGTTAACTGGTTTGGCTGTGGGGTGAGGTTGCCGTAGCCGAAAAATAACAGGAGGTGTGGGTGGGTAGAGGGATGGCCTGACCAATGGTGGGAATAGGGCGGGGCGGTGAGGCATGTGTCGCAACACAACCGGCCTCAGGAGGTGGGAGCAGGTGGTCCCACTGACGCTGATTTTGGCGACTAGAGCAAGAGGATCAGAGATTGAAGAAGCACAAGGCCGTTGCATGGACATCCAATGGTCACTGCTGCTAAAATTGTTTGTTGACTAAGTTGATAAAGCCTTAACATACACATCACTTAGTAGGCCCACAAGTCAGTCTTCAAATCTGTGGCGAACAACATACAACCCATTTGATATATTTTTTATAACTTACAGCTCATTTTCTAATTCTTAAGAAATTTATTGCAACCTATTTTTAGCATTGTAGACCATGTTTGCCTAATACTAGGGTTATATTTTTGGATGAAATTTCACATATTTCGATGTAGTCCGACCTATTTTTAATCCGAAATTGCGATCTAGATTCAAATTAATTTCAAATAAATTTAAATTATGTTAAAATCCAATGAAATTTGAAACCCGGCATTCTGAAAAAACAAAATCTAAAACTAATTGCTGGTATGCTGTGTTTTTCATATTTACAGCCTATTTCTTATTACTTACAACTCATTTTCTGGGCAAGCCAAATGCATCCCTCCTGTCTTGAAAGATTTGTAGCCTAGCAAGGTGGAGAAAAATAAGTTGGCTTGGGTTAGGTATTCTTTAGAAATAATAAAGTTGGGCTGGCCATTTTCACAAAGAAAAAAGAACTGGGTTGGTCGTGTGGTAAGAATACAATAGAAGCCTAGCTAGACGGGTCACAACCCCCACACAGTCCAGTTGATACCCTGCTCCATCTTTAAAAAAACAGCTCGAGCTACTGGGTCCCAGGTGTCAGCCGCTCCTTGTGCAATTCTCTTATTTATTGACTATACGTTGACAAGGTGGTGGGTCCTAGATGTTAGCAAACCATTAGGAGGACAAATTTGTTTTTTCTTGTAACAAGGAGGCACTTGCACTAAATAACACTTCCGTGATGATACGTGTTTGTCACAATAGGTTACGTTTTCTATCATGCATGTATATCTGTGATGATTTTATGAAAGAATGAAGATAGTCATACTTGTGTTGTTGTAGAAATTTTCCAAGACAACACTCAGTTTATTATCACGAAAGTGTTCACTTTCGTGATGGCATGACGATAAAAGCCACGTCATGAAAGTGTTTTCGTCAAGGGTAACTGACACATGGCAACCACCGTAACGGGTCATCGTTAAGCTATCGGGTGCCGGTTTTGGATCCAATACCCCTTAACAGACCGGACCAATAGCAATTTTCTCACCCCTTAGCTTACTTGGATCCAAACTTTATTTTGAAGAAACAACAGCATGAAGCTTGGCGCACCACCCGGAACAGTGGTTGTGGGAACCTTTCCTCCGGCTTACCTAACACACCGATTCCTCGGAAACGCTGAAATGAGGTGCCACAGACTTCGACCCTCTCCTTTCCTAAGGCGGGTCTTATCCGTCAACCACTTAGTTGTTGGGGAACATAGCATGCAATTTCAAAAAAATCCTACGATCACGCAAGATCTATCTAGGAGATGCATAGCAACGAGAGGGGGAGAGTGTGTCCATGTACCCTCGTAGACCGAAAGCGGAGGCGTTATGTTAACCGGTTGATGTAGTCGAACATCTTCACGATCCAACCGATCCAAGTACCGAACATATGGCACCTCCGTGTTCAGCACACGTTCAGCTCAATGATGTCCCTCGAGCTCTTGATCCAGTAGAGGGTGAAGGGAGAGTTCCGACAGCACTACGGCGTGGTGACGGTGATGGTGATGTGATCCGCGCAGGGCTTCGCCTAAGCACTACGACGCTATGACCGGAGGAGTAAAATATGGAGGGGGCACCGCACATGGCTAAGAGAATTATTGGTGTGCCTTTGGGCTGCCCCGCGCCCCCGTATATAAAGGGGGAAGGAGGAGGCTGGCGGCCAGGAGGGGCGCGCCAAGAGGGGAGTCCTACTTGGACTCCTAGTCCAAGTAGGATTTGCCCCCGCCCCCCTTTTCCTTTCTCCATCAGGGGGAATAGGAAGGAGAGGGAGAGGGTACGGGAAGGGGGCCGCACCCCTCCTCCTTGTCCTATTCGGACTCCCTAGGAGGGGGCGCGTGCCACCCCTCGCATGCTTCCCTCTCTCTCCCTTTAGGCCCATGTAGTCCCAACACTTCCCCGGCGGGTTCCGGTAAACCCTCGGTACCCCAGAAAAATACATGAATCACTCGGAACCATTCCGATGTCCGAATACTACCTTCCAATATATAAAGCTTTACCTCTCGATCATTTCGAGACTCCTCGTCATGTCTATGATCTCATCCGGGACTCTGAACAAACTTCGGTCACCAAAACACATAACTCATAATACAAATCGTCATCAAACATTAAGCGTGCGGACCCTACGGGTTTGAGAACTATGTAGACATGACCGAGACACATCTCTGGTCAATAACCAATAGCGGAAACTATGCTCATATTTGTTCCTACATATTCTACGAAGATCTTTATCGGTCAAACTGCATAACAACACACGTCATTCCCTTTATCATCGGTATGTTACTTGCCCGAGATTCGATCGTCGGTATCCTCATACCTAGTTCAATCTCGTTACCGGCAAGTCTCTTTGCTCATTCCATAATGCATCATCATACAACTAACTCATTAGTCACATTGCTTTCAAGGCTTATAGTGATGTGCATTACCGAGAGGGCCCACAGATACCTCTTCGATATACAGAGTGACAAATCCTAATCTTGATCTATGCCAACTCAACAAACACCATCGGAGACACCTGTAGAGCATCTTTACAATCACCCAGTTATGTTGTGATGTTTGATAGCACACAAGGTGTTCCTCTGGTATTCGGGAGTTGCACAATCTCATAGTTAGAGGAATATGTATAAGTCATGAAGAAAGCAATAGCAATAAAACTAAACGATCATAATGGTAAGCTAACGGATGAGTCTTGTCCATGATACGTCTCCAACGTATCTATAATTTTTTATTGTTCCATGCTATTATATTATCTATTTTGGATGTTAATGGGCTTTATTTTACACTTTTATATTATTTTTGGGACTAACCTATTAACCGGAGGCCCAGCCCAAATTGATGTTTTTTTGCCTATTTCAGTGTTTCGTAGAAAAGGAATATCAAACGGAGTCCAAACGGAATGAAACCTTCGGGGGCGTGATTTTTGGAACAAACGTGATCCAGGGGACTTGGAGTGGACGTCAAGAAACAATCGAGGAGGCCACGAGGTAGGGGGCGCACCTACCCCCTGGGCGCGCCCTCCACCCTCATGGGCCCCTCGTTGCTCCACCGACCTACTTCTTCCTCCTATATATATTGACATACCTCGGAAACATCCAGGAGCACCATGAAAACCTAATTCCACCGCCGCAACCTTCTGTACCCAAGAGATCCCATCTTGGGGCCTTTTCCGGAGCTCCGCCGGAGGGGACATCGATCATGGAGGGCCTCTACATCAACTCCATGGCCCCTCCGATGATGTGTGAGTAGTTTACTTCAGACCTTCGGGTCCATAGTTATTAGTTAGATGGCTTCTTCTCTCTCTTTGGATCTCAATACAAAGTTCTCCTCGATTCTCTTGGAGATCTATTCGATGTAACTCTTCTTTTTGCAGTGTGTTTGTCGAGATCCGATGAATTGTGGGTTTATGATCCAGATTATCTATGAACAATATTTGAATCTTCTCTGAATTCTTTTATGTATGATTGGTTTATCTTTGCAAGTCTCTTCGAATTATCAGTTTGGTTTGGCCTACTAGATTGATCTTTCTGGCAATGGGTGAAGTGCTTAGCTTTGGGTTCAATCTTACGGTGCTCGATCCCAGTGAGAGAAAGGGAAACGACAAGTATTGTATTGTTGGCATCGAGGATAAAAAGATGGGGTTTATATCATATTGCATGAGTTTATCCCTCTACATCATGTCATCTTACTTAAGGCGTTACTCCGTTCTTATGAACTTAATACTCTAGATGCATGTTGGATAGCGGTCGATGTGTGGAGTAATAGTAGTAGATGCAGGTAGGAGTCGGTCTACTTGTCGCGGACATGATGCCTATATACATGATCATACCTAGATATTCTCATAATTATTCGCTTTTCTATCAATTTCTCGACAGTAATTTGTTCACCCACCGTAATACTTATTCTATGTTGAGAGAAGCCACTAGTGAAACCTATGACCCACGGGTCTATTTTCCATCATACAAGTTTCCAATCTATTTTATTTTGCAATCTTTAATTTCAATATATATCATAAAAATACCAAAAATACTTGTCTTATTATTATCATCTCTATCAGATCTCACTCTTGCAAGTGGCCGTGAAGGGATTGACAACCCCTTTATCGCGTTGGTTGCGAGGTTCTTATTTGTGTGTGTAGGTACGAGGTGACTCGCGCGTGGTCTCCTACTGGATTGATACCTTGGTTCTCAAAAACTGAGGGAAATACTTACGCCTCTTTACTGCACCACCCTTTCCTCTTCAAGGGAAAACCAACGCAGTGCTCAAGAGGTAGCAAGAAGGATTTCTGGCGCCGTTGCCGGGGAGATCTATGCCAAGTCAAGACATACCAAGTACCCATCACAACTCTTATCCTTTGCATTACATTATTTGCCATTTGCCTCTCGTTTTACTCTCCACCACTTCACCATTGCCGTTTTATTCGCCCTCTTTTCCGTTCGCCTCTTTTTCGCTTGCCTCTTGTTGCTTGTTGCCCTTATGGCTTTACCAAAAGGTGTTGATCCTCACCTTAGAAGGTTGGAAGAAATCGAAAACTACGTTAGAAGTTTTATGTCCTTGTAGTTTGAGCATAATAATTTCTTTAGAAACGAGCTTAAAGAACAAAAAGGTTTTATCGGTTTCATGAATAAAGAGCTCGATGATATGTCTAAGGAATTTTATGGTTTGGAATCTTAGTTTGCTCATCTTGAAAAATTAATTGCCCAAATTTCTGATAAGCAGGCCACTTTAGTTAATAAGATGGCCGCTAAACCAGAAGAGTTAGATAATAAAGATGAAGATCTAAAAGTTATTGATGTGTCCCCTATTAAATCTTTGGTTTGCAATATGAATCTTGATAATGATGGGACTGGAGATGAGTCAACTTTAGTTAGAAGGCGTCCCAAAAATTTGGAGTTTTTAGATCTTGATGCAAAAATTGGTAAAAGTGGGATTGAAGAGGTCAAAACTTTAGATAGCAATGAACCCACTATATTGGATTTCAAGGAATTTAATTATGATAATTGCTCTTTGATAGATTGTATTTCCTTGTTGCAATCCGTGCTAAATTCTCCTCGTGCTTATAGTCAAAATAAAGCTTCTACTAAACATATCGTTGATGCTTTGATGCAATCTTATGAAGAAAAACTTGAGTTGGAAGTTTCTATCCCTAGAAAACTTTATGATGAATGGGAACCTACAATTAAAATAAAAATTAAAGATCATGAATGCTATGCTTTGTGTGATTTGGGTGCTAGTGTTTCCACAATCCCAAAAACTTTGTGTGACTTGCTAGGTTTCCGTGAATTTGATGATTGCTCTTTAAACTTGCACCTTGCGGATTCCACTATTAAGAAACCTATGGGAAGAATTTAATGATGTTCTTATTGTTGTAAATAGGAACTATGTGCCCGTATATTTCATTGTTCTTGATATAGATTGCAATCCTTCATGTCCTATTATTCTTGGTAGACCTTTCCTTAGAACGATTGGTGCAATTATTGATATGAAGGAAGGGAATATTAGATTCTAATTTATGTTAAGGAAGGGCATGGAACACTTTCCTAGAAAGAAAATTAAATTACCTTATGAATCTATTATGAGAGCTACTTATGGATTGCATACCAAAGATGACAATACCTAGATCTATCCTTGCTTTTATGCCTAGCTAAGGGCGTTAAACGATAGCGCTTGTTGGGAGGCAACCCAATTTTATTTTTATTCCTTGATTTTTGTTCCTGTTTAGTAATAAATAATTTATCTAGCCTCTGTTTTGGTTGTGTTTTTTGTGTTTAATTAGTGTTTGTGCCAAGTAGAACCGTTGGGGAAGACTTGGGGAAAGTCTTTTTGATCCTGCTGTAAAAAAACAGAAACTTTAGCGCTCGCGAGAATTGCTGCCATTTTTTACTGGAGAGTGATATTTAGCTAATTATTTTTGCAGATGATTAATAGATAAATTACTCACGTCCAGACATTTATTTTAGAATTTTTGCAGTTCCATAAGTATTAGAAACCTTCAGATTACGACAGACTGTTCTGTTTTTGTCAGATTCTGTTTTTCGTGTGTTATTTGCTTATTTTGATGAATCTATGGCTAGTAATAGAGTTTATGAACCATAGAAAAGTTGGAATACAGTAGGTTTAACACCAATATAAATAAAGAATGAGTTCATTACAGTACCTTGAAGTGGTGGTTTGTTTTCTTTTACTAACAGAGCTCACGAAGATTTTCTTTTAAGTTTTGTGTTGTGAAGTTTTCAAGTTTTGGGTAAGGATTTGATGGATTATGGAACAAGGAGTGGCAAGAGCCTAAGCTTGGGGATGCCCAAGGCACCCCAAGGTAAAATACAAGGACACCAAAAATTCTAAGCTTGGGGATGCCCCGGAAGGCATCCCCTCTTTCGTCTTCGTCTATCAGTAACTTTACTTGGAGCTGTATTTTTATTCGCCACATGATATGTGTTTTGCTTGGAGCGTCTTGTATGATTTGAGTCTTTGTTTTTTAGTTTACCACAATCATCCTTGCTCTACACACCTTTTGAGAGAGACACACATGAATTGGAATTTATTAGAATACTCTATGTGCTTCACTTATATCTTTTGAGCTATATAGTTTTTGCTCTAGTGCTCCACTTATATCTTTTAGAGCATGGTGGTGGTTTCATTTTATAGAAATAAATGATCTCTCATGCTCCACTTATATTATTTTTAGAGTCCTTTAGAACAACATGGCAATTTGCTTTTAGGCATAATAAAAAACTTTCATATAAGTGCATTGAATACTAAGAGAAGTCAGATACTTGATGATTGTTTTGAGATATGGAGATAGTGATATTAAAGTTGTGCTAGTTGAGTAGTTGTGAATTTGAGAAATACTTGTGTTGAAGTTTGCAAGTCCTGTAGCATGCACGTATGGTAAACGTTGTGTAACTAATTTGAAACATGAGGTGTTATTTGATTGTCTTCCTTATGAGTGGCGGTCGGGGACGAGCGGTGGTCTTTTCCTACCAATCTATCCCCCTAGGAGCATGCGCGTAATACTTGGTTTTGATGACTTGTAGATTTTTGCAATAAGTATGTGAGTTCTTTATGACTAATGTTGAGTCCATGGATTATACACACTCTCACCCTTCCATCATTGCTAGCCTCTTTAGTACCGTGCATTGCCCTTTCTCACCTTGAGAGTTGGTGCAAACTTCGCCGGTGCATCCAAACCCCGTGATACGATACGCTCTATCACACATAAACCTCCTTATATCTTCCTCAAAACAGCCACCATACCTACCTATTATGGCATTTCCATAGCCATTCCGAGATATATTGACATGCAACTTTCCACCGTTCCGTTTATTATGACGCGCATCATCATTGTGATATTGCCTTGCATGATCATGTAGTTGACACCGTATTTTTGGCAAAGCCATCGTTCATAATTCTTTCATACATGTCACTCATGAGTCATTGCACATCCCGGTACACCGCCGGAGCATTCATATAGAGTAATATCTTGTTCTAGTATCGAGTTGTAAATAAATAGAAGTGTGGTGATCATCATTAATAGAGCATTGCCCCAAAAAGAAAAAGAAAAGGAGAAAGGCCAAAAAAAGAAGGCCCCAAAAAAAGAGAAAATAAAAGGGGTCAATGCTACTATTCTTTTTTCCACACTTGTGCTTCAAAGTAGCACCATGATCTTTATGATATTTTCATATACTAGTGGGAATTTTTCATTATAGAACTTGGCTTGTATATTCCAACAATGGGCCTCCTCAAGTGCCCTAGGTCTTCGTGAGCAAGCAAGTTGAATGCACACCCACTTAGTTTCTTTTGTTGAGCTTTCATACATTTATAGCTCTAGTGCATCTGTTGCATGGCAATCCCTACTCCTTGCATTGACATCAATTGATGGGCATCTCCCGGGCCCATTGATTAGCTGCGTCGATGTGAGACTTTCTCCTTTTTTGTCTTCTCCACATAACCCCCTTCATTATATTCTATTCCACCCATAGTGCTATATCCATGGCTCACGCTCATGTATTGCGTGAAAGTTGAAAAAAGTTTGAGATTACTAAAGTATGAAACAATTGCTTGGCTTGTCATCGGGGTTGTGCATGATGAGAGCATTCTTGTGTGACGAAAATGAACATGACCAAACTATATGATTTTGTAGGGATGAACTTTCTTTGGCCATGTTATTTTGAGAAGACATGATTGCTTAGTTAGTATGCATGAAGTATTATTATTTTTATGTCAATATTAAACTTTTATCTTGAATATTTCGGATTTGAACATTCATGCCACAATAAAGAAAAAATTACATTGAGAAATATGTTAGGAAGCATTCCACATCAAAAATTCTATTTTTATCATTTACCTACTTGAGGACGAGCAGGAATTAAGCTTGGGGATGCTTGATACGTCTCCAACGTATCTATAAATTTTTTATTGTTCCATGTTATTATATTATCTGTTTTGGATGTTAATGGGCTTTATTTTACACATTTATATTATTTTTGGGACAAACCTATTAACCGAAGGCCCAGCCCAAATTGTTGTTTTTTGCCTATTTCAGTGTTTCGTAGAAAAGGAATATCAAACGGAGTCCAAACGGAATGAAACCTTCGGGGGCGTGATTTTTGTAACAAACGGGATCCAGGGGACTTGGAGTGGACATCAAGAAACAATCGAGGAGGCCACGAGGTAGGGGGCGCGCCTACCCCCCCTGGGCGCGCCCTCCACCCTCGTGGGTCCCTTGTTGCTCCACCGACCTACTTCTTCCTCCTATATATATTGACATACCTCGAAAACATCCAGGAGCACCATGAAAACCTAATTCCACCGCCGCAACCTTCTGTACCCAAGAGATCCCATCTTGGGGCCTTTTTCGGAGCTCCGCCGGAGGGGGCATCGATCACGGAGGGCCTCTACATCAACTCCATGGCCCCTCCGATGATGTGTGAGTAGTTTACTTCAGACCTTCGGGTCCATAGTTATTAGCTAGATGCCTTCTTCTCTCTCTTTGGATCTTAATACAAAGTTCTCATCGATTCTCTTGGAGATCTATTCGATGTAACTCTTCTTTTTACGGTGTGTTTGTCGAGATCCGATGAATTGTGGGTTTATGATCCAGATTATCTATGAACAATATTTGAATCTTCTCTGAATTCTTTTATGTATGATTGGTTTATCTTTGCAAGTCTCTTCGAATTATCAGTTTGGTTTGGCCTACTAGATTGATCTTTCTTGCAATGGGAGAAGTGCTTAGCTTTGGGTTCAATCTTGCGGTGCTCGATCCAAGTGAGAGAAAGGGAAACGACAAGTATTGTATTGTTGCCATCGAGGATAAAAGATGGGGTTTATATCATATTGCATGAGTTTATCCCTGTACATCATGTCATCTTGCTTAAGGCGTTACTTTGTTCTTATGAACTTAATACTCTAGATGCATGCTGGATAGCGGTCGATGTGTGGAGTAATAGTAGTAGATGCAGGTAGGAGTCGGTCTACTTGTCGCAGACGTGATGCCTATATACATGATCATACCTAGATATTCTCATAATTATTCGCTTTTCTATCAATTGCTCGACAGTAATTTGTTCACCCACCGTAATACTTATGCTATCTTGAGAGAAGCCACTAGTGAAACCTATGGCCCCCGGGTCTATTTTCCATCATACAAGTTTCCAATCTATTTTATTTTGCAATCTTTAATTTCAATCTATATCATAAAAATACCAAAAATACTTATCTTATTATTATCATCTCTATCAGATCTCACTCTTGCAAGTGGCCGTGAAGGGATTGACAACCCCTTTATCGCGTTGGTTGCGAGGTTCTTATTTGTGTGTGTAGGTACGAGGTGACTCGCGTGTGGTCTCCTACTAGATTGATACCTTGGTTCTCAAAAACTGAGGGAAATACTTACGCTGCTTTACGCACCACCCTTTTCCTCTTCAAGGGAAAATCAACGTAGTGATCAAGAGGTAGCAGTCCATCACATCATTCTCTAATGATGTGATCCCGTTCATCAAATGACAACACATGTCTTTGGTCAGGAAACTTAACCATCTTTGATTAACGAGCTAGTCAAGTAGAGGCATACTAGAGACACTCTGTTTTGTCTATGTATCCACACATGTACTAAGTTTCCGGTTAATACAATTCTAGCATGAATAGTAAACATTTATCATGATATAAGGAAATATAAATAACAACTTTATATTGCCTCTAGGGCATATTTCCTTTAGTCTCCCACTTGCACTAGAGTCAATAATCTAGATTACATAGTAATGATTCTAACACCCATGGAGTTTTGGTGTTGGTCATGTTTTGCTCGTGGAAGAGGGTTAGTCAACGGGTCTGCAACATTCAGATCTGTATGTATTTTGCAAATCTCTATGTCTCCCTCCTTGACTTGATCGCGGATGGAATTGAAGCGTCTCTTGATGTGTTTGGTTCTCTTGTGAAATCTGGATTCCTTCGCCAAGGCAATTGCTCCAGTATTGTCACAAAATATTTTCATTGGACCCGGTGCACTAGGTATTACACCTAGATCAGATATGAACTCCTTCATCCAGACTCCTTCATTTGCTGCTTCCGAAGCAGCTATGTACTCCACTTCACACGTAGATCCCACCACTTTACAGCTCCACCATTCAATATAAACACATTTCCGGTTTGTGACTTAGAGTCATCCGAATCAGTGTCAAAGCTTGCATCGACATAACCATTTACAACAAGCTCTTTGTCACCTCCATAAACGAGAAACATATCCTTAGTCCTTTTCAGGTATTTTAGGATGTTCTTGACCACTGTCCAGTGATCTACTCCTGGATTACTTTGGTACCTCCCCGCTAAACTTATAGCAAGGTACACATCAGGTCTGCTACACAACATTTTGCATACATGATAGAACTATGGCTGAGGCATACGGAATGACTTTCATTTTCTCTATCTTCTGCAGTGGTCAGGCATTGAGTCTGACTCAACTTCACACCTTGTAACACAAGCAAGAACCCTTTCTTTGACTGATCCATTTTGAAATTCTACAAAACTTTATCAAGGTATGTGTTTTGTGAAAGTCCAATTAAGCGTCTTGATCTATCTCTATAGATCTTGATGCCCAATATATAAGTATTCAAGTATCCTTTTATGCTATCCAGAAATTATGTATTATTTCCAATCAACAATATGTCATCCACATATAATATTAGAAATGCTACAGAGCTCCCACTCACTTTCTTGTAAATACATGCTTCTCCAAAAGTTTGTATAAAACCATATGCTTTGATCACACTATCAAAGCGTATATTCCAACTCCGAGAGGCTTGCACCAGTCCATAAATGGACTGCTGGAGCTTGCACACTTTGTTAGCACCTTTAGGATCGACAAAACCTTCTAGTTGCATAATATACAACTCTTCTTTAATATATCCATTAAGGAATGCAGTTTTGACATCCATTTGCCAAATTTCATAATCATAAAATGCAGCAATTGCTAACATGATTCAGACAGACTTAAGCATCGCTACGGGTGAGAAGGTCTCATCATAGTCAACTCCTTGAACTTATCGAAAACCTTTCGCAACAAGTCGAGCTTTGTAGATAGTAATATTACCGTGAGCGTCAGTCTTCTTGAAGATCCATTTATTCTCTATGGCTTGCCGATCATCGGGAAAGTCAACCAAAGTCCACGCTTTGTTCTCATACATGGATCCCATCTTAGATTTCATGGCCTCAAGCCATTTCGCGGAATCTAGGCTCACCATTGCTTCCTCATAGTTCGTAGGTTCGCCATGGTCTAGTAACATGACTTCCAGCATAGGATTACCGTACAACTCTAGTGCGGATCGTACTCTGTTGAGCTACGAGGTTCGGTAGTAACTTGATCTGAAGTTTCATGATGTTCATCATTAGCTTCCTCACTAATTGGTGTAGCAATCACTGTTCTGTGATGAACTACTTTCCAATTCAGGAGAAGGTGTCAATTACCTCATCAAGTTCTACTTTCCTCCCACTCACTTCATTCGAGAGAAACTCCTTCTCTAGAAAGGATCCATTCTTAGCAACGAATATCTTGCCTTCAGATCTGTGCTAGAAGGTGTACCCAATAGTCTCCTTTGGGTATCCTATGAAGACACATTTCTTCGATTTGGATTCGAGCTTATCAGGTTGACACTTTCTCACATAAGCATCACAGCCCCAAACTTTAAGAAATGACAACTTAGGTTTCTTGCCAAACCACAGTTCATATGGTGTCATCTCAACGGATTTAGATGGTGCCCTATTTAACATGAATGCAGTCGTCTCTAAAGCATAACCCCAAAACGATAGCGGTAAATTGGTAAGAGACATCATAGATCACACCATATCTAATAAAGTACGGTTACGACGTTTAGACACACCATTACGTTGTGCTGTTCCAGGTGGCGTGAGTTGCGAAACTATTCCACATTGTTTCAAATGAAGACCAAACTCATAACTCAAATATTCACCTCCATGATCTGATCGTAGAAACTTTATTTTCTTGTTACGATGATTTTCCACTTCACTCTGAAATTCTTTAAACTTTTCAAATGTTTCAGACTTATGATTCATTAAGTAGTATACCCATATATTCTCATATCATCTGTGATGGTTAGAAAATAATGACCCGCCGCGAGCCTCAACACTCATCGGACCGCATACATCAGTATGTATTATTTCCAACAAGTCAGTTGCTCGCTCCATTGTTCCGGAGAACGGAGTCTTAGTCATCTTGCCCATGAGGCATGGTTCGCAAGCATCAAGTGATTCATAATCAAGTGACTCCAAAATCCCATCAGCATGTAGTTTCTTCATGCGCTTTACACCAATATGACCAAAACGGCAGTGCCAAAAATAAGTTGCACTATCATTATTAACTTTGCATCTTTTGGCTTCAATATTATGAATATGTGTATCACTACAATCGAGATTCAACAAAAATAGACCACTCATCAAGGGTGCATGACCATAAAAGATATTACTCATATATATAGAACAACCATTATTCTTTGATTTAAATGAATAACCGTCTCGCATCAAACAAGATCCAGATATAATGTTCATGCTCAACGCTGGCACCAAATAACAATTATTTAGGTTTAAAACTAATCCCGGCGTTAGATGTGGAGGTAGCGTGCCGATGGTGATCACACCGACTTTGGAACCATTTCCCACATGCATCGTCCCCTCATCCTTAGCCAATCTTAGTTTAATCCGTAGCCCCTATTTTGAGTTGCAAATATGAGCAACAGAACCAGTATCAAATACCCAGGCGCTATTACGAGCATTAGTAAGGTACACATCAATAACATGTATATCAAATATACCTTTCACTTTGCCATCCTTCTTCTCCGCCAAATACTTGGGGCAGTTCCGCTTCTAGTGACCATCCCTTTGCAATAGAAGCGCTCAATTTCAGGCTTAGGTCCAGACTTGGGCTTCTTCCCTTGAGCAGCAACTTTCTTGCTATTCTTATTGAAGTTCCCCTTCTTCCCTTTGCCCTTTTTCTTGAAACTAGTGGTCTTGTTAACCATCAACACTTGATGCTCCTTCTTGATTTCTACCTCCGTAGCTTTTAGCATTGCGAAGAGCTCAGGAATTGTCTTTTCCATCCCTTGCATATTATAGTTCATCACAAAGCCTTTATAGCTTGGTGGCAGTGATTGAAGAACTCTGTCAATGACATTATCATCAGGAAGATTAACTCCCAGCTGAGTCAAGTGGTTATGGTACCCAGACATTCTGAGTATGTGTTCACTGACAGAACTATTCTCCTCCATCTTGCAGCTATAGAACTTGTTGGAGACTTCATATCTCTCAACTCTGGCATTTGCTTGAAATATTAACTTCAACTCCTGGAACATCTCATATGCTCCATGACGTTCAAAACGTCTTCGAAGTCCCGATTCTAAGCCGTAAAGCATCGCACACTGAACTATCGAGTAGTCATCAGCTTTGCTCTGCCAGATGTTCATAACGTTCGGAGTTGCTCCTGCAGCAGGTCTTGCACCAAGCGGTGCTTCCATGATGTAATTCTTCTATGCAGCAATGAGGATAATACTCAAGTTACGGACCCAGTCCATGTAGTTTCTACCATCATCTTTCAACTTAGCTTTATCTAGGAACGCATTAAAATTCAAGGGAACGGTAGCACGGGCCATTGATATACAACAACATAGATATGCAAAAACTATCAGGTACCAAGTTCATGATAAATTAAAGTTCAATTAATCATATTACTAAAGAACTCCCACTTAGATAGACATCCCTCTAGTCATCTAAATGATCATGTGATCCATATCAACTAAACCATGTCCGATCATCATGTGAGATGGAGTAGTTTTCAAAGGTGAACATCACTATGTTGATCATATCTACTATATGATTAACGTTCGACCATTCAGTCTCAGTGTTCCGAGGCCATATCTGCATATGCTAGGCTCGTCAAGTTTAACCTGAGTATTCTGCATGTGCAAAACTGGCTTGCATCCATTGTATGTGAACGTAGAGCTTCTCACACCCGATCATCACGTGGTGTCTTGGCATGACGAACTGTAGCAACGACGCATACTCAGGGAGAACACTTGTACCTTGAAATTTAGTGAGGGATCATATTATAATGCTACCGCCTTACTAAGAAAAATAAGATGTATAAAAGATAAACATCACATGCAATCAAAATATGTGACATGATATGGCCATCATCATATTGTGCCTTTGATCTCCATCTCCAAAGCAACGTCATGATCTCCATCGTCACCGGCTTGACACCTTGATCTCCATCGTAGCATCGTTGTCGTCTTGCCAACAAATGCTTCTACGACTATCTCTACCACTTAGTGATAAAGTAAAGCAATTACATGGTGATTGCATTTCATACAATAAAGCGACAACCATAAGGCTCCTTCCAGCTGCCGATAACTTTTACAAAACATGATCATCTCACACAACAATTTATATCTCATCACGTCTTGACCATATCACATCACAACATGCCCTACAAAAACAAGTTAGACGTCCTCTACTTTGTTTTTGCAAGTTTTACGTGGCTGCTATGGGCTTCTAGCAAGAACCGTTCTTACCTACGCATCAAAACCACAATGATTTTTCTTCAAGTGTGTTGTTTTAACCTTCAGCAAGGACCGGTCGTTGTCAAACTCGATTCGACTAAAGTTGGAGAAACAGACACCCGCCAGCCACCTGTGTGCAAAGCACATCGGTAGAACCAGTCTCATGAACACGATCATGTAATGTCGGTCTGGGCCGCTTCATCCAACAATACCGCCGAATCAAAGTAAGACTTTGGTGGTAAGCAGTATGACTATTATCGCCCACAACTCTTTATGTTTACTCATGCATATCATCTACGCATAGACCTGGCTCGGATGCCACTATTGGGGAACATAGCATGCAATTTCAAAAAGTTTCCTACGATGACGCAAGATCTATCTAGGAGATGCATGATAACCCACAAGTATAGGGGATCGCAACAATTTTCGAGGGTAGAGCATTCAACCCAAATTTATTGATTCGACATAAGGGGAGCCAAAGAATATTCTCAAGTATTAGCAGCTGAGTTTTCAATTCAACCACACCTAGATAACTTAATATCTACAGCAAGGTATTTAGTAGCAAAGTAATATGATAGTAGTGGTAACAGTGGCAAAAGTAATGGTAGCAGTTTTTGGTTTTATAGTGATTGTAACAGTAGCAACGGAAAAGTAAATAAGCGAAGAATAATATATGAAAAGCTCATAGGCAATGGATCGGTGATGGAGAATTACGTCTGATGCGATCAATCATGCAACAGTTATAACGTAGGGTGACACAAAACTAGCTCCAGTTCATCAATGCACTGTAGGCATGTATTCGGAATATAGTCATACGTGCTTATGGAAAAGAACTTGCACGACATCTTTTGTCCTACCCTCCCGTGGCAGCGGGGTCTATTGGAAACTAGGGTATATTAAGGCCTCCTTTTAATAGAGTACCAGACCAAAGCATTAACACATAGTGAATACATGAACTCCTCAAACTACGGTCATGACTGGTAAGTATCCCGATTATTGTCACTTCGGGGTTAACGGATCATAACACATAATAGGTGACTATAGACGTGCAAGATAGGATCAAGAACTCACATATATTCATGAAAACATAATAGGTTCAGATCTGAAATCATGGCACTCGGGCCCTAGTGACAAGCATTAAGCATAGAAAAGTCATAGCAACATCAATCTCAGAACATAGTGGACACTAGGGATCAAACCCTAACAAAACTAACTCAAGTACATGATAAATCTCATCCAACCCATCACCGTCCAGCAAGCCTATGATGGAATTACTCACGCATGGTGGTGAGCATCATGAAATTGGTGATGGAGGAAGGTTGATGATGACGATGGCGACGGATTCCCCTCTCCAGAGTCCCGAATGGACTCCAGATCAACCCTCCCAAGAGAGTTTAGGGCTTGGCGGCGGCTCCGTAACGTAAAACACGTTGAATCCTTCTCTCCGACTTTTTTTCTCCTCGAGCATGAATATATATGGAGTCAGGATGGACGTCGGAAGATCATCAGGGGGCCCACGAGGCAGGGGGCGCGCCCCCCACCCTCGTGGACAGGGTGTGGGCCCCTGATGTGGATTATTCCGCCAACATTTTTTATATATTCCAAAAATAATCTCCGTTGATTTTCAGGTCATTCCAAGAACTTTTATTTCTGCACAAAAATAACACCATGGCAATTCTGCTGAAAACAACATCAGTCCGGGTTAGTTCCATTCAAATCATGCAAGTTAGAGTCCAAAACAAGGGCAAAAGTGTTTGGAAAAGTAGATACAACGGAGATGTATCAACTCCCCCAAGCTTAAACCTTTTCTTGTCCTCAATCTATTCAGTTGATAAACTGAAAGTGATAAATAAAAACTTTTACAAACTCTGTTGGCTCTTGTTGTTGTAAATATGTAAATCCAGCATTCAAGATTTCAACAAAGATTATGAACTAACCATATTCACAATAACATTTAGGTCTCATGTTTACTCATATCAATGGCATAATCAACTAGCGAGCAATAATAATAAATCTCGGATGACAACACTTTCTCAAAATAATCATAATATGATATAACAAGATGGTATCTCGCTAGCCCTTTCTGAGACCGCAAAACATAAATGCAGAGCACCTTTAAAGATCAAGGACTGACTAGACATTGTAATTCATGGTAAAAGAGATCCAGTCAAGTCATACTCAATGTAAACTAACGATAATACATGCAAATGACAATGGTGCTCTCCAACTGGTGCTTTTTTAATAAGAGGACGATGACTCAACATAAAAGTAAATTGATAGGCCCTTCGCAAAGGGAAGCATGGATTTGTAGAGGTGCCAGAGCTCGATTTTGAAATAGAGACGAATAATATTTTGAGCGGTATACTTTCATTGTCAACATAACAACCGAGAGATATCTTCCATGCTACACACATTATAGGCGGTTCCCAAGCAGAATGGTAAAGTTTATACTCCCCCACCACCAACAAGCATCAATCCATGGCTTGCCCAAAACAACGGGTGCCTCCAACCAACAACAATCCTGGGGGAGTTTTGTTTGCAATTATTTTGATTTGATTTGAGCATGGGACTAGGCATCCCGGTGACCAGCCATTTTCTCGTGAGTGAGGAGCGGAGTCCACTCCTCTTGAGAATAACCCGCCTGGCATGGAAGATACAGACAACCCTAGTTGATACATGAGCTATTCGAGCATACAAAACAGAATGTTTATTTGAAGGTTTAGAGTTTGGCACATACAAATTTACTTGGAACGGCAGGTAGATACCGTTTATAGGAAGGTATGGTGGAATCATATGGAACAACTTTTGGGGTTTATGGAGTTGGATGCACAAGTAGTATTCCCGCTTAGTACAAGTGAAGGCTAGAAAGAGCTGGGAAGCGACCAGCTAGAGAGCGACAACAGTCATGAACATGCATTAAAATTAATCAACACTGAATGCAAACATGAGTAGGATATAATTCACCATGAACATTAATATCATGGAGTCTATGTTGATTTTGTTTCAACTACATGCGTGAACATGTGCCAAGTCAAGCCACTCGAATCGTTCAACGAGGATACCACCCCATCATACCACATCACAACCATTTTAATAGCATGTTGGCACGCAAGGTAAACCATTATAAACTCCTAGCTAATTAAGCATGGCATAAGCAACTATAATCTCTAATTGTCATTGCAAACATGTTTCATTCATAATAGGCTGAATTAGGAATGATGAACTAATCATATCTACAAAAACAAGAGAGGTCGAGTTCATACCAGCTTTTCTTATCTCAATTAGTTCATCATGTATCGTCATTATTGCCTTTCACTTGCACAACCGAATAGTGTGGATAATAATAATAGTGCACGTGCATTGGACTAAGCTGGAATCTGCAAGCATTCAATTCAAGAGAGAAGACAAGGTAATGTGGGCTCTTTGTTAGATCAACAATAATGCATATGAGAGCCACTCAACATTTTCATCATGGCCTTCTCCTCTTGACCCCTAAAGAAAAGGAAAGGAACAAAACTATTTACACTGGAAAGATCCCAACAAGCAAAAGAAGAACGAGAAATCTTTTGGGGTTTTCTTTTAGTTATTACTACTACAGGCATGGAAAGTAAACTAGCTAAAAGATACAACTAATTTTTTTTGTTTTTCTTAAGGTTTTTCAAACACACAATAAGAAAGCTTAAAAAGAAAATAAACTAGCATGGATCATACAATGAAAAAGTATGAGCACCGACAACTGGCATGAGTGTGTGAACATGAATGTAATGTCGGTGAGAGATACGTACTCCCCCAAGCTTAGGCTTTTGGCCTAAGTTGGTCTATGCCCATGGATGCCCTGGTGGATATCCGAAGTTGAAGCTGGGGTCGTACTGAGATGCATCAGCTACTGCCTGAAGAGCGGTAGCTTGGAGCGAGCTACCTCCGTCCTCCTTTCGTACTCGTTCGCCTCCTCCCTGGTTATAACATATCTCCTTTTTGCCTGGAAGTCAAAGAAAGTAGGAGCAAGGAGAGCGACCTGCCTCGAAGCTCTCCAGATCAGCGTAACACACATATGCGTCAAATTCTTCCTTGATGCCTTCCCGAACCATGAAATCCTCTGACGGCCATTCACAAGGCCGCACTTGAGCCTCCCTTGGTAGTTCATTGTCCGGCTCGCGTATTGTGGGCCTTGGGCCTTGCTTCCTTGAGGAGCCACCTTGGTACATTTTCCTTAACATACTTCTTCCTCTCAAAAATTTCTGAAATTTTTAATGACTCAAAATAAAAGTGAACCAAACTCAACAAAATTGATAGCAACTACTCCTACAAGTGCCTAGAGGCTATATCATGCATTAAAACTACTTTTGACCACATAAATTTGACATGCAAGCTCAAGAATAGGGTCACCTAAGCATCAAAAATTTGCAATGAATAAAGCACTAGAACAAAAACTTATTGGACCATTGGAGGAGTCACATACCAAAGAACAATCCCCCAAAGCAGTTTTGTGAAAGGAGCTTTGAGCAAGAAGATCGAAAATGGCAGCAAGATGAGCTAGAACTCGGGTTTGAGCTGGTGGATGGTTTTTTCTGGAGCAAGACGAAGTGTGTGGGTGCAAGGATAAGTGGAGGGGTCCACGAGGCAGGGGGTGAGCCCAGGGGGTGGGCACGCCCTCCACCCTCATGGGCACATGATGGAGCCCCCTGGTGTGCTCTCAGTGCCAATAATTCTTAAATATTTTGGAAAAAAACATATTTCATTTTCAGGGCATTTGGAGAACTTTTATTTGCGGGGTATTTTTTATTGCAAGGATAATTCAGAAAACAGACAGGAAATACTATTTTTGCTTTATTTAATATAAATAACAGAAAGTAAAAATATGGTACAAAAGGTTGTGCTTTCTAAATTCATCCATCTCATGCTCATCAAAAGGAATCCATTAACAAGGTTGATCAAGTCTTGTTAACAAACTCTTTCCGAATAACATGAAACCGGAGAATTTTCGAATAACACTATGTTACCTCAACGGGGATATGCATGTCAATAAGAATATCATATTTCTTCTTGACAGTAGGAAGAGGAAATTCAAAACCTCCAATAGTAATTGTTGAAATTTTTCCAACAGAATTGATACTGTGGACTTGAGGTTGTTTCCTCGGAAAATGTACCGTATGCTCATTGCCTTTGTTGCAATCACTAACAGCCCCTGCAGTATTCAAAAAGGGTCTTCCAAGAATAATGGACATACTATCGTCCTCGGGAATATCAAGAATTACAAAGTCCGTTAAGATAGTAATGTTTGCAACCACAACAGGCACATCCTCACAAATACCGACAGGTATAGCAGTTGATTTATCAGCCATTTGCAAAGATATTTCAGTAGGTGTCAACTTATTCAAATCAAGTCTACGATGTAAAGAGAGAGGCATAACACTAACAATGGCTCCAAGATCACATAAAGCAGTTTTAACATAGTTTCTTTTAATAGAGTATGGTATAGTTGGTACTCCGGGATCTCCTAGTTTCTTTGGTATTCCACCCTTAAAAGTGTAATTAGCAAGCATGGTGGAAATTTCAGCCTCTGGTATCTTTCTTTTATTTGTAACAATATCTTTCATATACTTAGCATAAGGATTCATTTTGAGCATATCAGTCAAACGCATACGCAAAAAGATAGGTCTAATCATTTCAGCAAAGCGCTCAAAATCCTCATCATCCTTTTTCTTGGATGGTTTAGGAGGAAAAGGCATGGGTTTCTGAACCCATGGTTCTCTTTCTTTACCGTGCTTCCTAGCAACAAAGTCTCTCTTATCATAACGTTGATTCTTTGATTGTGGGTTATCAAGATCAACAGCAGGTTCAATCTCTACATCATTGTCATTACTAGGTTGAGCATAACATGAACATCATCATTAACATTATCACTAGGTTCATGTTCATTACCAGATTGTGTTTCAGCATC